>NW_008609153.1:0-9180 GCF_000691845.1 Merops nubicus
TGTCAGAAGCTGCCTCCAGAGGCTGAGGGAGAATAAAAAAGACAAGTTTTTAATTTCTGCATAGTTCCTGCCTCTGCACAGGTGAAATGCTGGGGTTAAGCCCCCAGCCCTGAAGGAGTGTGGGCATATGGATTGATGTCCACAGCCAGGCAGGAAAGACCCTTCTGACTGGTTTTCACCAGGTCTGGCCAGGCTTGGGTGGGAACTGATTAGGAGATCACCACCAGGTGCCCCCCACCTGGTGGTGATCTCATTAACTTGGAAGTGGGGCAAGAAGCCACCTCTACAAGAACTGGCTCACCCTGCAGTAGAGTTGGGAGGGTTTGTTTATGTAATGTGAGGTTTCTTCTTGTTGCAAATGGCTTCCTGACTCTTTATAGGAGGTAGAATTTCCAAGATGGCAGAAGATCATGCGTGTCTCTCTGGGAGAGTTCTACTTAATTAGATTGATTGCCTGAGTCCTTCCATTTTCCATGGCCAGTTTGCTCCCTTCTTTACATCCTGTGCTGTGAGTGAGTGCATTACTTTATTCCTCCCTCCAGTGGTCCAGCACCTTGGATTGGTTGTGTATTATTTAAAATCAGAGGGAGGAATCTGGCTCTTGGTTTGCCTGTTAGTAATAATATCCTTCTATATTGGGTCAGCAGAAGAAAAGTGTCTGTGGACCTCCTGTGCAGGAGATTTTTGTTGTCAACACAAGCATGTCTAATATCAGCACCTGATTGATGTATCTATTGCTTTTAATGAAATTAAACATGGATTAAGTTTACTGGAAGGCTACAGCCTATCTTCAGACAAATGTGTTATTCTATTTTGAGTGCTGGAATTAATTCCAGGAGATTGCTTAGTGGTGCTGCTAAAACAAATGCTTTGCAGAAGGAAAATATTGACAGAATGGCACATGACTGAGGAAAAAGGATTTGTTCATAAAGGATTCTTCTATCCAATTTTATATGAATAAATTAATTAGAATTCATGTAATTATTTCGTTTCTAAAGGTCTGCTGCCTGTTTGCTAAGATGTACAGTGCACTGAGTTTATTCTAAATCTAATGCTGCTATGACTTCCTGAATGATTATCAGATGTCTTTGCTATGAGGTATCTTCAAGCTAACGATTTCCCACATTCGCTGTTATGAGCAAAAAGAAAGAACTCTTATACAAAAAAGAAACAAAACAGACATTTTTAAAAATATGTATTTAAATTTCTTCTAAGTGCAACCTTCTTTAAAGGCATAAATACTTAATTTTAAATTTTCTTAAGTGACAAATTATTTCATATGCCTTATTGTAGATACTTTTCGTGGATTTGCTCCTCTATAAGTATAGAACAAATCCTGTTCTAACAAAGTAGTAGTTTTTGGTGTCTATTACAGTAGTTTGAGCAGTAATTTTCTATACTACGTCTTTCAAAGGATCTGAACATCTGCTTATGATATTTTCCCAGTGTCTCTTCTCATTGACATCTCTTGGGAAATTCAAAGTTCTCAAGAGTAGGCTTAGATATCTATCTAAAGATAGATTGTGAGTTACAGGGAAATTTGGGTGTTTTCCTTCTGTTTACTTGATGGTGACAATAGGCATTCTGGGTATCACAAATATGAGCAAAACTGAGAGGCAATACCTGTACATCTAATTTTTTACAGTCTGGCTGGGCTCAGCTTGGAGAATACAGAAAGGTAAAATGGGTTCCTGTAACTTTTTTCTTATATGAAGTCTTAATGCTTTAGGGCTTAGTTCTGCAAAGTATTGAGCCCTCTGAAGCAAGCACAAATGATTGGTGAGCTCTATGCCTGAAGACAACGTATTTCAGTGTGTTGTTGCTTTAGATGTGAATACCTGTCTTGGATGAAGTCAAAGGGATTGTTGCTGTCACATTTTTTTTTTCTCTCCAGTTAGATGTGATAGCATAGCTGGCTACAAATGATGGCAACTGTGTAGAGCAGAGGAAGCTTTCTTACCCTATCTGCTTCAGTCCCACCCGCTGTGCCACATGCGGGATCTAGCTTCCGGAGGAACCAGAAGATTAGATGGTGCTATCTGAGCTGCTCAGAAAAATTTTACATGCAAAATTTCAAAACAAACCTGTTCTTCAATTTGTTTGAAGTGATGACTTGTCTTTTAGTAAAATCTGAGGGGGAAAAAAGTTGAGGTTTTGTGTCTTATAAAAGATAAATGGAAATCAATTAAAAATGTTCCCCAGCTAATAGCCTGTACAGATCCACGACAAAACCCCATGGTGAGTCAAATCACACCTTCATCAAAGCGAGTGTCTTTGCATTTCCATCAGGCAAATGTAAACAGAAGAGGATTGTGCTGCCTTCCCCAACCGTGGAAGAATGAATGGGCTCTGCTAGGACTACTTGTACAGGAAATGTAATTGCTAATATGCATTAAAAGGTGAAGTTAAAATGTTATGACAATGAGGACTACCAAGATCAATAGAGAAACCAATGTTCTGGAAAACCAGATCCAATTAGATGCGTTGCTATGCCTGCTCCACACGGGCAGTACATCACAGCTGCAGAAAGAGCCTTCAGTTTGCTATTCAGACACTGACCTGCCTCCAACTCCTGTCACAGAGAGACCTGCAAGAAAACATGAAAAGTGCCTGAGAGACTTAAGGAGCCCCAGTCACTTAAGTCCCCTAACAGATGTGAACAGTTTGGGCAAGCAAACTGAGCAGAGGTCATGCTGAGCAGGCAAGCCCTGCATGAGACTACCACAGCAGCATCACGCTGGTACCAGCACTGCATGAAGGCAAAACTGGTGCTAAATTTCTCAAATAACCATGCAAGCTGGTGAGAAAGAAATTTCCTCTCAGTTCTGGAATATCTTTCCCAGTGAAAGGATAGAAATACCTGTAACCTCCTGTTGTTTAAGGGGGAAAAAAAATGGCACAAATACACAAAATTGTACCCCAGCTGTTACTTCTCTGTCTAAATCACAGAATTGCTATGGCTGGAAAGGACCTTTAAGATCGAGTACAATCATTACCTAATGTTCTGTCTCCTGCTAGATTATATTCTGTAACACTAATCCAGTATTTCCACCTTAAGTAAAAAGCATTTTGAAGAAGTAGAGAACAGTTAGTGTAGCTTTTTTGCCTAGAATGTATGTTAAGGTTTTTTTCTGTTATAAAGTTGGAACTGTAGGTTGAGTCTTGGAATAATTCTTCATTCCTCTGCCTTAGAACAAGGCAGAAGATATAACTTTGGTCTTGAACCATAATGAAAAAAAATATGCCTATAATAATGTTAAGCATAGAGGAAAAATAGCTAAAGCACTGCAATAATATTTTTGGCTTATTTTAATGAGATTCAGAAGCCAGCAAAGCAATCTAGCATAAGCTGAATTTTAAATGTGAGGGCTGTCTTGCTAAAATACATTATGCACTTTGCCAGATCAAGTCTTATTACAGTAAGGCATTAGGAAAAAGGAACAAAGGTACATGTTTTATTTAACTAACAAACTGCAAATTTTGAATTTTTCTTTCCAGTTATACCATTTTTAATTTATTTGTAACACAATTAAGATAAGATTGGATTTTCTATAGGCTCAAGTATGGCCTGCCTGCTCATGCGACGCTAGAAATTCCTCAAACAAGTATCTCTGAGCAGACACTAATACTTCCCCAGAAAGTTCTATCTGTGTGATACCTAATAATACAAAATTAATGGCAATCTGGGGAGAGAAGAGAGGAAAAAAAAAAAAAAAAAAACCACACCAAGAACAAAAGGAAGACATACATGAGAAAAAAAAAAATCCATATGCTAATTTTAAAAAAAATCCTATTACAACTTATTTTATTAATCTGTTAGGCCAAGCACAGAAGAACCTTCCCTGTAACTGCGGTGGACAAGCAGAAAGAGGGTAGATGGTGTGGTGAGCAGCTTTCAAGGGTGAGATCCAGTCAATGGTAGCACAACTCAGGGGACCTTTCACACTTGACAGGGAGAGCAATAAACCCAAACTCAATTCACAGGAAAAAAGAAATTACATTCCTGTTTCCCTTATGTAATTATTTTGAAACAAGTGTTGTTCTCCAAGCTGCTATGTCTGCATGTATTTAAATTAAGTAGAAAGTTTATTATACGAAGGTGAAGCCAGAAATCCAGCAATATTAAAAATCAGAACCTAAATGTCATGTTGTACAAATGACCGCACTAAATATCGCATAACAGCAAAATTTTTCTCTTAGTGCTGTATAATTTTTTTTTTAGAACTTTTACACAAATTCTGTAATGGCTGCTAATGCAATTCCTGTGTGCTTTTTTTTGTCTGTTTCCTTCAGCAAAGTGCTGCACCATTAATTTTATTATTTCAGGATGTTTTCTACTGGTAGAACTAATAAAACACAACTCTGAAGTGAGAGCAGCCCTTGCAGTCCCTTAAGGCTGGAGGAGGAAGAACAGGGCAGCTTCTGCAGGGCAGATGAGGTTCCTTTGTGAACAAGGGTTTCCCAGGAGTTTTGGCTTCTATGTGCTTTGCGGCTTTATTGCCGGAAAAAAAAAAAATCTTAATCTGTGAATGAAACCTCAAGATGCTTTATGACTGGTTAAAAATCATGTTTTTCTAATAGTAAAAGTAGAAAACCCATGTTGATCTGTTCTTTTATGTGACAGGGCGCCTGATACATGTGCATCAAATGATTAGCCCTTCCTTTAACACGTTAAAAACACTGGTACGCACTGCTGCTTTGCACCAACCTTCTCTCCTTTAGTTCAACTCTAATTAACATCAAAGGCTGGATGCTGCAAAGTTCATTTGCGTCCTCCCTGCTGTATCGCTTATAGCTGTGATTTATTGGTATCTGTCTTTCAAAACTATATGCTTTATCTTTTGCAGTTACTCTGCATTCATAATCCATTGCCACGGATTTTCTGCATAAGCTGGGACAAATCATGTATAAACAGAACTTTGTAAAGACATTGTGATGATTAAATTTAGCAAATTCACTAACTACATTGATTATTCCACTTCATAATACATCTTCATTTTCATTCCTTATTAAAAAAAAAAAAAAATTAAGATAACGATACTCAGATATTAAATGGCTTTGCTTGGCTAATTTATGTTGCTTACTGTCCTGGGTAAGGTCTTGCTTGTACTGTGTTTGCATAGTGCATAATTTAACAAATCCACCTCAGGCGGAGCTGTGGCTCTCATACTCGGAACATACATCTGGAAATGCTACTTCAACATACTCCACTTTTCTTGAAACCGCTACAAAGAGAGAGTGCATTTTAAATCTCAATTTTAATGCAACTTTTCTATCAAAATGCTAGTTCAGATATAACATCACCAAAACTATTTGTCCTGTTCAGTTGTAGACAAGATTAATATTTTAAGCAACACAATTCACATTTAAATTTGGATCTGAAAAGATATATAAGATAGCTCTGAATGGTGTTGAATAAATAGAACAATTTTTTCTTTATTATTTTAAGATTATTTGCTTGTTTACACATAGAATAAGTGGAACTTAGTTCTGCAGATTTATATACAAAATAGGAAGTGAATCACCGTAAAATTAAATGTTCCCCTCTTTTCAAAATGTCATAGTGGTACATTTTATAGGCAACATCATTGTCAAAATGGGTTTATGGATCTGTCAAAAATATTTTTAATGTTAATAGGCAAAAAGCATCTTCTAAAAAAGCAACAATGGAATTGACAGCTGAGCAAAGAGACTTGGCCAAAAATCATAGAAATCATTCTTTTCTTGGACCTGTTCAATAGATGTAGATCATGCCTTAAACATTTTAACACTTTTAACGCATCATTGAAAATAAAGAGTAATGAAGAGGATCTGGGTAATTAGAAACTACTATTCTGCTTCTAGGACCACGGGACATTTTTGCATCAAGATAGTTTCTCAAAGCAAATGTAGAGCCTTAAGGCTGCTGTAAATGAAGTCCATAAGGAACAGAGAGCATGAGAGCATCTTGGGATATTCCTATTAGTGTTTATTTCCATCAGGAGATGCCACCTCTTCAGAAATAAGGTGTTTCATGAGAAATAGGTTATTTTTGTGAAAGTTTTGCTATATCCATATTCTCCTTTTTTTTTTTTTTTTTTTTTTTTTTCCCCCTTGGGGGTTTTTTTTTTTTTTTTTTTTTACCCCCTTGGGGATATCTACTTGTTTTTCCACTCAGTACTGTATTGATTATGGAGGAGCCTGAGCAGCCTTGGTGCCTGGCTCAGGAACAACCCGCAACACCAATCCCTGAGCCAGGGACCCCATGCACCCAGAAGGGATGGGATAACTGGCTGACATGGATAAGAGATGGGATCTCTAGGCTATTTCCTCTCTGGATTAATTCTTATTTTAAGAATTGGTAAAAATCTAGAAAAGCTAGCTGCTTCCTTAGATAGAAAATACTTTCACCAGTGGTAGAGTCTGCATCATTTTGGGTACATACAGTTGTTAAGTATCCTGATAGGAAATGGGACAAGTGGCATGTTCTTAAGTGGATATATCTGGAGCTGCATGGAACTAATCAGGTTATACAGCAAATAGTTTATACCTTACTCTAAATATCATTTCCATGGAAAATTTAACTTCTGAGTAGAAAATATGAAGTTACATTTTTGACGGAGAATAAGCGGGAGACAGACACCATTCTATAATGATCGGAAAGCCTCGTTTATTGAAAATCAGAAGGCATCTTTTATATTGTTCTTAATTAGCTCATACATATTGCAAAAGTGAAGCTCATCATTGGTTATAGATTACATGTCAACCCCTCTTATGTTTATCTTTTGTGTTTAGCCTTGCGGTTAGCAGTTCTTTATCTTAGTGTTCCAGTTCCTTTTACTCATCCCATTATCCTACAATAGTTGCACCCCAGGTTATCTTGACCTGGAGTTTGTTTTACTAAACTTCAACCAGCTGCACTTTATCATGTCCCTTTGTTGTTAGCCACTCTGTGGCTAAGCTCTCCACACATTTTCTGGCTTTTCTTTCCTCTGTGGAGGTAAAATGCAAAAAATAGATCCACCATCAGTTCTCAGGCACTTACTAAACATATCATCAACAGCCTCTGATAAAAGGTGTGCTGACACAGCCATCTCCATCCATGAGCTGCTCATCCAGCTATAATCCCACCATTCTCAGGACAAAGCTACACACCTTAATCTTCACCATCCATGGCCACAGCATCACAGTTGTCTCCCACACAGCTGTCTTTCTCCCTTTGGTGCTACTGCTCTCCCTGAAAGCCTGGTGGTGGTCCATCCCTACGTGGCAAAGACCATGCATTTATTCACCCCAGTCCCTTTATCCTTCTCCACTCTCTTCCTGAAACCAGACCTGGTTTTGCTTGCTTTTTCCATTAACATTAGTCATTATCAAAGTTTGCTAACTTAACTTCTGGGGTTATGGATGTCTTCCACAAGGGCACAAATATCTCTAAGGGCATCTATCCATGAAGTTATCAACACATTCACTAAGAATATGACTCACTTTCTCAGGTATGGACACTACTGTGTGGTCCTGCAATACCCAAGCTTCACAGCACTGCCTGTAGCTCCAGCTTTCTAAATTGTTCTCTCTGGCAAACATTTTTCAAGAGCATTTTTGTGTCAGCATTCACCAGTGACATGCTGTTGTGAATATTTCACTGCTTTTAAAGCCTGCAGGTTGTTTTCTTATTTCCAGCATTTCTGTTCTGTGCTGTTTGGATTGGATACTTGAAAGAAGACTGAACCATTTCTGCTTAACACCTGAGCTTCAATTTTAATTTGCTTTCAGGTCAGGTTCTGAATTTAAATTGATCTGTGCATTACTTTTCTTTCCTTCTTCTTTTGATTCTTCTCCTGATCTTCAGTCCCATGGGACAGCATGACTTTTGCAAAAACTGTTCTAATGCTTTTCCCATCCATAGTCAGTGCATTGCCAGAGTAAACACAAAAGCACAGAGAAGGATGAGGAAAAAAAAAAAAAAATCCACTCAGACAGCTCTCATTTCTTTTAATGTGCCTTAAAATGCTGCAGATTAACATGATCCTTCTTGGAGAATTGGTCAGAACATTGCAATTTTAAAATGGAGTGGTTGTGAGGTTTCTTGGGTTTTATTTTTTTTAATTCCATTAATGTTCCTCTTCTTTCAAGAAAAATAAAATCCAAAAGACTATTCTTTGGAAAAATCAGGTTATGCTCTCCTCCCTGTACCCACACGTCTTTCCTTGCTTTGCTATTAATAACAGAGTGTAGGAGTGGGACACTGGGTTCATCCAAAGACTGTACTGCCACTGTCACCTGGTCTCTGCCCCCAGATCTGCTCCTCTGTTCCCCAGGCAGGCACCAGAGAGCCAGAGGTAGCAAGAGGCACCAAGTGTTGTCGAAGGTCCTCCTGGGGCCCCCCACTGACTGCCACAGAGGAACGTGGTTCTTACTACAAAACTTTGACTTGGTAGAAGGAAAAACGGAAATTAATTTAAAATCAAGAAGTGGTTTGGGCAGGGAGAAGAAAATTCAGACAAGCTGAGACGTTTTGGTAAGCAGTTTTGGAAGCAAATTTTTTCACCCATGCACCACACTGTATTCCAGCCAGGCAGTTTACCTGCTTATTTGCCTCATGTCTCAGGTAAGGCCAAGCATGCTCCTGGCTGTGAGTCTGCATGCTTAAAACGCTACTTTTAAAGCCTCTTGTCCTCTTTAAATAAAAGAAACAGGGAGACCGACTGCCTGTTAGCTGAGCAGGTGAAGAGTTTGTAGATCCCAGATAGATAGATCATCCTGAAGCAAAAGTAAAAAGTAAATATGTCCCTTTCTTTCAATGTCAAGAGTGCAGCTTGGTCCCATGTTCGATAAGATTATCAGTGGTATGGACAGCCCCCTGTTGCTTCAGAAGACCTTATGATCAAATGCTGTTTGCCTTGCAAAAGGCTGTCTTTGGGCCACAGAGCAAGGGGTTGGCCCAAAGGATCTCTGTGGTCCCTTACAGTCCGAATTACTCCATGAATCCATGAAGGAGCCAGTTAGCTCCCTACAAAGCAAGTGAGAGGTGGATATGGGCTTGGGTGGCAGAAAGGCCGTAGAAACTCTCAGCAAAGTACAATGGATGATTTAATGAATCATTATGAGTGTGTGGGCTCTGCCTTCCAGTGGGTGAGATCTGTTTCACTCCAGCTTTGTCTCACATTATAAAGAAGTTGTTGTGGTTTGAGGCTTGGA
>NW_008609154.1:0-7830 GCF_000691845.1 Merops nubicus
CCAGCTCATCATCCTTCCCCAGGTGGGAAGTATGTTTAAAATACACTAAATAGAAAAAAAAATTGGACACATCCATGAATAATTTGCTGTTCTAAGGAAATGAGTTTTTACATGTATCGTCATTGACAGGAATCACAAATAGTCATCTTGTTTCTGATTTCTGTACTTTCATCATAGGATCATTCATTTGTCCTGCTTTAACTTGAGCATTGATCATATTTTCTTTCTAAACATAGACACTGAGAACATACGGTATAATATAATTAATGCTAAGCTGATTAATGTAAACATGTTTCTTGGAAAACTTTTTTGTGTGGTTCGGAAGAAGTGATTAAAAGGCAAAGAATTCTGCTAAGTGTAACAGTAAAGGTTTGTTTTAATGCTGCAAGTGCATGAGATGTGTAATTAGCTGAGTACTTTTGTATATTTGTTCTCAGTTCAAAGCATTTAGTAAAGCAATTGGTTTCTTGCAGATAAAAAAATAATAGAAAGCTATTTTTGTTCATGAGAAAATTCAATATGCTTTGGTTATCTATGTACTTAGTTTGGTTTTGGGGTGTAAGTAACTGCATAAATTCTAGTCAGAATGGGATCTCTTTGTGCCTATCTATATATCAGTGCATTCAGAAGGGACT
Source organism: Merops nubicus (assembly GCF_000691845.1). Classification (NCBI taxonomy): domain Eukaryota; kingdom Metazoa; phylum Chordata; class Aves; order Coraciiformes; family Meropidae; genus Merops; species Merops nubicus. Next base: position 636 of record NW_008609154.1, read on the forward strand.
ATCAACTTCTCTGCATAAAAAAAAAAAAGTGTATTTAGCTCCAGAATGTAATTTAAACCAAATAAAAAAAAAAAACAACCTGTACAAGCCTCTTTAGTTTTTTAAAAAAATCAGTAATCTAGGTATCTAGTCATATTTTTAGGAATTCTGTTTCTAGGGGCATTGTCTGTTGTTTTTTCTTTTTGTTCTATTTTTCATTTTATTATTGTGTGATACAGGCAAACTCCTTCTTTACCAAAGAAGAGGTGGTAAAGGAGGAGTTTAAAGGTGGTTTAAGGTGGGATAAAGGTCAAAGAATGTTTGAGAATTTTACTTTCTGTCAGCTGATAGGGTATCAGCTAGACTAGTGATTTCTTCACATTCAAAGCAGTACAGTGGGATGAATGTGACCTTCCTTACCTCTATGCTTTTTGTTCTAAACTGAGAGACTAGAAACCTAGGATTTTAATTTTTCTGTTTATGAGCCTGTATTTTGCTTTAGTACAAATTGCCTGCTTCAGAGAAATAAAAGCATTCTGGCAAGTTTGCAGATTTGCAGCATTCTCTCAGGAGTAGTAAATATAGTTTCTGACATTCTGTTAGAGCTTCTTTAAAAAGTTTATTCACTTTTTTTAATTAAAATAATGCACTTTTGAGCATTTTTATGTATTTTTGTATTAAATGCAGTTTAAAACCAAAGACAAATGGAATAGACTCCACTGGATAAACTTGTATTGTGGCTTGATTTAAAATTATAAATAAAATGTGTTTGTTTTCATTTGATATTGCTAAAATGTAGCAAAACCGTTTTCTAGTACAGCTTAGTACCAGTGTCAAGATTTGTGGGGTTTGCAGAAACATTTCAGAAATCACTCAATTGCCTTGAACTGATTGCAGCTGCCAAATTCAAAACTACTTGAAGATTTATTAGCTGGGTGTTTACGTCAGTCCAGAGACTATATGAAGCTGCTTCAAGGGCTACATTATTATTATTTTTATTCTTTGCATAAAACAAGGAAATTAGACCATTTGTTTTATTATTTCAATAATATTTAATTTATAAATAACTTGGGAAAGAACTAATATTTACATTTCAGACATGGGAATTGAACTACTGTCACGTTCCCTGTGCCATGTTAAAGAAATAGGAGAAAAAAAATGCTATTCTTGTTGTTTTTTTGGTTGTGTTTTTTTTTTTTTTTTCCCCCCTAGATGGGGAATGTGCAGTGCTTTCAGCTGAAATAGGAAAAAATAAAGGAAAAAAAAACCCTATTTACTTTTTCTCCTTCAAACCCAGTACTAAATGAAGTCCAAGACTAAGAAATGCCCACTTTTTCATTACATTGTTTAGAAAGCTGAGAGTGAAGATGAATGTATTGCGATTCATTTGACCTGTAGGTTATCTCTGAAACAGAATTTGAAAAATAGATTCAGCAGGGTGTCTGTGAATAACACGTCTGCTCAAGAAAGCTTATTATTGTTCTCTAGTAGTCTTCTAGTCACTGTCTCTGGCTTTGGATAGTCTGAGATAGTTATATTAATGAAAACTGTGTTGCTGGAATTGCTTTATAATCCGTAAAACCTGTACTGAGAAGAGATTGCTGTGATAAAAGTTTCACAGTCATGAAGCTGGTTTTGATGTTCATACAACTTTTTTTTTTTCTTGGAACCATCCCTTTTTGTACTGTGTTCTGTAAGGCTCACCTTTTGAAGATAAAATGGATTTTGTTTATCTTGCAAGAAATTCCCTTACTTTTTAATAAATGAAAGTCCAGTGATTGTCACGTTCCTTTGCTTAGAAAAGATTTCTCTAAATTTAATTTTTCACAGTGCTTCTAGGTTCTTGTTTTAAATAGTAAAAGCTAAAACTTTTCAGCACATTTTGAACTTGAAAATCATATTCAGAATATATATATGCTACAGTGTCCTTACTGTTTTCTTCAATTTCCTGTAGTGTAGTACAGATTTACACATCTGTCATCCTCAATTCTAAAGGTCCTTTCAGTTAAGAGGGAAATATTGTAGGATTTGGTCTTTCAAATTTCAGAGCCTTAGTAATGGTGAGCATAGGTCAGTTGTTGGGTTTTATTTGTTTGGTTTGTGGGTGTTTTTTTTTTTTTAATTGTTGTTTTTTTCCCAAGAGAAGAATTTTCAACACAATTTTCTCATATTTTACCTTTCATCTTGGTAACTATGTATTAAATTTCAATATACTGCAACTGACAGGCATGCTGTTTTTAAAAGGAATACAATTTTAAATGAGTCTCACTTGTAATCAAAGTTTAAATACTACATATTAGAAAGATTTTTGTTCTGATTTGCAAAACCTTGGCTAATTTTCAGATTAGATTTGGGCAAAACCATTATGTACACAAATCAGCTGTAGAAGGTTCAGTGATTAAAGATTCATGGCTGATTTTGATGGTGCACCCAACTCTTTCTTTTCTGCGTAGTCCTTTTGTTTGCAAGATGATTAATTGCACAGTAATCATACTAATTAATACTCAGAGAGCTAAGATGAGAATCTAACCAAATGCATGCATTATAGTGCTAATAAAGAGCATCTTTTTTGATGGATAGGTTAACTAAACACATTCATAAGCACATTCCTTAACCATCATTTATAGACTGTATCTCCAAAATACATATGCACCTGTGAGTTAACAGATGAGAAGAGCTGAATTTGGACCTGCCTGAAGTACTTTTACAATATAATTCCTTTCCCCTGTTTCATTTATCTCAATCCTTGGAGTAGCAGTGAGCACATTAACAAAGAAAATTAATCCTTCATTGTTATCCTGCCATGAGCTCTGATCTTGTCAGATCTTGTAAGATAAGCAAACCAGAGCCTGATCAGTATTTCAAGATCGACAAGGGACAAAAAAAGTAGGTCTAAAACCCCTGTAACTCTTTCCTTGTTAAGATTTAATTTATTTTTTCAACAAATGTTATTCTTGTGTGGGTTTTAATTTGTTTTTTTTTTCAGGTACGTTATTTTAAAAATGCAGATCAAGAAGCATCACGGAATTCTTGGACACACAGCAGTTACAATGTTAATTTTCTTGTTCTCATATTGGGCAGCGGATGCACCTTTCATATAAACACTTAAGACTGTACAGTATTACCTAGCATGCAAATATGTTTGTAATTCAAATTAAGTTTACTTCTTGCTATAGCTATGAATGGAATGTCTTTATATGAGGCTGAGTATTATACAAAGTAGAGTCATATACTGGTGGAGTTTTTTTTTTGTGTTAAAGGATGGTGCAATATGATTGAGGTTGGTATTTTTCACTGTACTCTTAAAATTGAAATATTATGCTGCTCTTGGAATTGTTTTTCTGTTTTGTCGGTGTTGAATGACAAGAAAGCAATAATGAAATTCAAACATGAAAGCTTTACAGTTCTGTCCACTTAAAAAAAAAAGATGTACATAAAAATGGTTCCCAAAGCCAGATTCATCCAAAATCCAATTATTTGGATCGTTATTAAAGGATTCATCTAGCTCAATGCCATGTCTCCTTCAAAAAACAACTAATGCCTGTAGAAGAATAGAAATATCAATATTTCTGTGTCGTACTCCTCAAATCTGAAGAGATCTGAAATTGCAGGTCCTCCTCGTCCATATGGGATAACATAGGGTATTTAATAATCCGACAGTCCTTAATAAATGTTTTGTTTGGTTTTTTTTTCAATTTCAACAGTTGCATACCTTTTAATATCCAATGAACGTTAACTTTTAGCATTGACTAATATCTCTGACAGAGTTCCAATGTTTAATTACTTGATTGTGTGAAGAACTACTGCTTGTCGTTATTATTAATGAAATCCCTAGGCTCTTAGATGCATACTGAAATAAATTATAAAATGTAATATGCATTCTTTAGAAAGAGTGCCCTTTAGCCGTCTTTCATAGCACAAATTAACAAATTGGAAAACTGAGGGCCTGGCATGTATTTGGTGTTTCTGAACAATTCTGAGGCTGCTGTGTGAGTTTTGTGAAGGAAAAAAAAAATCATGGTCACTTATACTATCTCCAAGGTTGTGCCTTCTCAAACTTTGACAGTTGCAATTAAAGCAATTAAGCTTTACAGCAGGTGTTCCCATTGGAAGCATAAAGGATATGAAATACCTTCCGAAGCAGGTGCTACTCCTGACTTCGCATTTCCCTGCAGTTGAGTCCCAAATAGCAGGAGCGGGAGGAAGTCTGTCAGCACACTCACAAGCTGCTGAAAATTCAGTTAAAAGGAAGAAGAGAATGCAGCATTAACTGTTCCATTTTGGCAGATCCCACTGTTCTCCACAATCCTGGTGCTGTGCCTAGTCACTTCAGGAATGAGAGGCAAGGATGTCGTGGTGAATAGTCAGAATGCTCCTCTGGGATTCCTCTCCAGACACGTGCACATTCAACTTTCAGCTTTATAGAGGTTGCTCTTCTGTCTTGTGTTGCTTCCCCTATTGTTTGCAAGGATGGAAAAGAACAACAGGTTTTCGTAGGCTGCTGTCTTGGATAGTTGGCGGGTCTGAGGAAGGGACTGGAAGTTCAGTGTAAATTTTAAATAAAAATTGCTGATTTTGGTACAGATATCAAAAAGATTTTTTTTTTTTTTTTTTTTAATGTGAAAGTACTGAATGTCTTTGGGGAAAAGTTTCAATTGGGATTGAAATTACTGAGTTGTTTTTTTTTTTTTTTAATTGAGGGTGTTTAGGCAGAAAGATTCTCAGTGTGAGGACTTGGGAGGAGCAAATTGCTCTTGAATATCGTTTCTTGAAAATTTTTTTCTGAATAGATGCAGAAAGAAGTTCAGTTGATAATTTTGTACCCAGGCTAGTTCTTTAGGTACTTGGCAGTAGATTTTCTCTTATCAGACATAAGCAAAGGTGAACTTAAAAGTTTTATTCTTCTACCTGAAGACCTATCTGGCATGATTTCCAAATGTGGAGCTATATTTGTATGAAAAGAATTACTAAGAAGGATGCTCTCTTGTTGTTTTTGTAATTTCAGCAGCAAAGGATACGTGTTTCAAAAGTAATTGATGTGCCTCACATAACCTGATTTTGGGATACCTCAGCATTATATAACATTTACAGTGTACTAGATTCTTTGGCATTTCGTGGTACCATTAGCTGAAAGTCAAATTTTAATTTTGGTGTGGGGCCAATTTGGTGTGCATTTATCCAGACCCTCTAAGATATCTACGCACTGTAACACTTGCTAGGAATCTGTCTTTCTGCTTTAATGCCCAAAGTGTGATCTAAACCTTCCCCTCAGTTTCATTTCAAAGTAGTTATTTTTCTACCTGACATACTTACATGGGAAGTAGTCATTCAGCTGTTTTAATGAATTATGCAGACAGCTGTGTTATCATACAAAGGTGGAAAAGGCTTTGTGTTCAAAGGCTTTACTGAAGTCACATATTATCATTTGAAGCTCTCTCACTGGAAAATAATAAAAATTTTTGATGTGGTTTTTACGTGATAAAAATCTAAAAGGGTGGAAATCAAGACACGCAGCTGTGGAGGGGCAAAGGACTGAATACAGACTATATGTTGTGAGACTCGTCCTGAAGGTTTAGTTTATATTCTTTAACTTATTTATCTCTCACTTGGAGGCATGGTGTTTATTTTTTTAGCTAGATGTGTTTGGTGGTTTGAGGCTTGGAATGGGGTCATGACCTTCCAGCAACTGGGAGGACCCCGGGTGGGGGTGAACCATTGTATTCCCTCCCCTTCCCACACACACTCTGGTAAGAGGCAGGGAGTGGTTTCTAATTTCACTCCTGCCTTGGAGCTCGGAGAGGGAAGTTGTCCTTTCACTCCGTGGGACCCTGGAACCATTTCTGAGGGTTTTGTATATTTTATTTTTTGTATTATTCCCCTAATCTTTGTATATATTATTTTCCTTACCTCCCTTTTTCATTTTCTGTTCCTTGTTAAACAATATACTTCATTTTTTTTTTTTCCAAAGTGTATCTCTCTCTCTCAGGGGGGGAGAGGCGAGTACATAGTTCTGTTCCGTGTGGGTCCTGCCCTGAACCCCTTTTTACACGGAACCAGGACAATGTGCCTATGCAGTGAATGTACTGTCACAGGGCAGAGTATTTTTATAATTCCACATTTTATGTTATTTTTATGATGCCTGTTCTTAATTGTGCAATCCCTTCACTGGTATACTTGCATTCAGAAGCGCACGTTTCGTTTCTGCCTTCTGTTAGCTGTGCGAATATTTAATTGTATCTTTTTGATATCTTGTATCAGTAGCCTCAGAGTATTTTCAAGTAAGATTTCTAGCTGGGTTCATACATATTTAAATATTAGATGCTTGGGTTTTGTCAGAGAACCTTGAAGCATTTTTGAAACAGGCAGTTTTAGAAATAGCTTGGGGCTTTATACATTAGGAGGCATGTTAAATGTGCTTTTTTCTGTTCTCTGTCACACAGGTAATAGGATGTATAAATATGGCATTGTCAACAAGCTATCTAGTTAACAGTTGACAATAAAGTGTATGTTTTTAAAATTTTTATATGTTTTTAATTATTTAATAATTATTATTTTTTTTTTCTAATGTATGCATACTATGCTGAAGTATGTCAGGTTTCATCAGTTCCAAGTTAGAGATGTCACTGTTCTTAACCATTATACTGATTTTATCAGGTATGCAGTAAGATATTATATGATAAAAAATATTAATTCCATTAATTTAGTGGGTTAAAACAAAGCCATTGAGTTCCTGTCAAATTGCTAAGTATAAACATAGACACAGGAGTTTGTATATATGAAAATGTCAACACTGTGGTACAAATAAAGTTACTTCCAACTGTATGATCAACATTCTATTTAAGGTCATGTAATACTGTAGTAATGTAAAAATAACACCATAACGAGACTAGTCAGGTATGTAGTACTTTTCTTTATGATTTCCCTTTTCTAATACTCAAGTATTTGAAAAAAAGCTGAGATACAAATTTTACTTTGCTTATAGCTAATGGGAAAGGTACAGGTCTCCTATGGCACCAGCATGCGCATCCATGTTCCCAAATTTATCCATTAAAATAATGAATAATTTTACCATTAAAAAGTAATTCTACTTTTTAAAACACAGTTAGCACAAGAATTTGCAGAGTGATTCAAGTACATGGGATTTGTGAAGAGTGAAACCGAGCTTTTTAAAGAAGGTAGGCATTACAGTATATGCAGGGTTGCTGATTTTTTTTTT
>NW_008609155.1:0-32353 GCF_000691845.1 Merops nubicus
CGGGCTCTGCTCACCACAACACCCTTGGATCCCTTAAGTGAATGAATAGAGAGCAGTCAATGAATCACTATGTTTGGAAAGGACCTCTAGGATCATCAAGTTCAATCTAACAATCCACACAACAGTGTGACTAGGATGCATCTTCCCCATAACGTTGAACTTCAGGAGATTTAAACATAGTGTGAAACAGGGTGAAACACTGTAGTGATAACACACTGTAAGGATTAGCATATACTCAGCATATACTCAGATCCATTCCATTCCTGGATTTGTGAGCATCTATTTAGACACAGATATACAGGTACTGTTGTTAGAACAATTTTGTTTGCTGTTGTTATTTTCATCCTAAAATGGAAAACTGTGTCCTATTTCGTCTTTGAGTTGGTGATGCTGAGCATCTCATGAACTTCAGTCCTGGCACACTGCAAGACTTCTGTAGAGAGAGCAGATCTTTAAACAACAGTCAAGGACATGGATTGATATTAATAACTTGCTTACCCCTCTTTTCATGTTGTGCTTCCCTGATAAGCTACTCCATGCCTTCAAATGCAGTCTTCTGTCTGTATCTGCTTTTCAGGCCCCACTCTAACTACAAGAGCTGAAAAATAAAATAAATTTGGAACAGGTCCCACAAGATGCTAGGCACTGCAACATGGCCTGCTTGTGGATGGCAAGGCAGGGTACTGAACACCCGAGTATAACTCTGGGCAAAAGCAACGTGATTTCAGGCTGCTGGGCATTTTGGCTCTAAAAGATGTATCTTATAAAAAAACTGCACAGATTGGAGTTTATTCCCTTTCCTTTATTCATGTACACTAGAGAAATGGTGCCTGAAGGAGGCTTATTGGACAAAACTGATCCCCTCCAATGTGCAAAGCATAGGAACAATCTCCTGAGTCACAAAGGAATATACAAATACAGGCTTGGCATTAAGCTCAATTTTCTTTATTTGTTCACACTAAATTAAAACATGATGGGCTAAGGTGCTCTGGCCTTCTGAACAACAGTTTAAGCACATCCTGGCTAGAACTACTTTTCTCTTTTATTTTTCTTACACTTTTCTGCTGTTTTTTTTTTTTGTTTTTCAGTGGAAACATAGACCGACTTGACTTGGCCAATTAGGAACCCAAAGAGATTTATGGCTGGACAAGATAACCCAAAGTAGTGATAAGGGCATATTACTACACCTGTTTCACAGATGTCACTGGCAGGGGCCAGGCCAGGGCTATGCAGAGTAACCTGCGGCAGAGGCAGCTCTTGGCATTAGGTTTTGTACAAGCCCTCACAAGGCATGTTGTGGAGGGTTATGGCTAGGCCAGCCAGGTGCCTAGGCCAGCCACTAGATGAATGACAGGTTCTCTCTATTAACCTCTCTCCCTTCCAAAAAGGGAAGAGAAACAGAATAGGGAAGAGAGACATATGGACTGGAAAATTAAAACAGCTTTAATGAAATAATAACAATAAAATGAAATATATACAAAATCAGTATCAAACCCAACCCCCCTGATGGCAATTAAGTCATCACTGATGCTGTGGGCTCTAATGGTTTGAAAACAAACCAGTGAGAGACTCCAAGTCAGAAATACAATTTAATAAGAAAAAAAAATAAAAGCAATAATACAAAGGAAAACCACAGACAGAGTCAGAATACAACCTGATACTCTGTAGTTAGGGTGGTGGTAGCAGTCCAGATGAAACAGTGGTCTCATAGAAAAGATCTGGTAGCTCTTGTCCTCTGGAAATCCAGTGGGTAAGGCCCCCTGTGTTGTACTGAACCCCAGTTTATATCCAGGTGGGAGCACTTGGCTCCTCCCCCTGGGTGGATGTCATGGTTACAGGGGCTGGGACCAGTTTATCCTTAACTGCAGCACACAAATGTGAAGGAGAGGTGGGGAAGCTTCTAGACCTTGTAAGAGCTGGTGACAACAGGAGCTTACTGCTCTCTTCAGATACCTCCTTGGAGGAGACAAAGAAGAGGGAGTCAGACTCTTCCCAGGTGTGCATATGACAGGACAAAGAGCAGCAGATTCAAGGTGCAGCAAGGGAAGTTCCAGTTAGACATTAAGAAAATAAAGATTCACTATGTGAGTGGTTACACACTGGAACAGGTGCCCAGAGACATCTGTGCAGACATCCTTGAAGGTACTCAGACCTTGGCCATACATCGCATTGAGCAACCTGATCTAGCTTTAAATTTAATGCTGTTTTGGGCTGAAGTTTGGGCTGGGTGATCTCCAGAGTCTCCTCTCAAAGGACAGTATTCTGTGATTTTACATCCAGCAGTTCCTCAGGTATCCTTCAGGTGTCCAGACAGGCAACACAGCACACACCTTACTCAGGTAATGTGATGGACATCGATGAGTACTTTACAAATCCTCACATTTACTGTGGGCTCATCTGTATGCATACACATAAACCATAAAAAGTTATATATGTATGTATTATATTTTCCACTGCAATCATTTTCATAGAGCAGCCACCTCAGACATGATAGAGATTTCTCCAAACAGGCAGCCTTTCTTCATTTCTCTGCACTGAACTGTTCTTGATTACATGAACAAAAACAGAGGGGAAACTGGTAGCTACTAGCATGCATATTTTGCCTGATGATAAAATCCAAAATTATTGCCATGTTCTTAAGCACAAAATGTGTCAGCACTGTCCTGACACTATCATAAATATAAATTACTGTTTCTTAACCATGCTAGGCAGGGGTAGGAGGCATCCTGATTTCTATGATTACTAAATGATAAAGAGGAAGAATCCTTATGTGTTCTCTGCTTAGTCTCTCCTTGATCTTTCTTCCTAGTGAGCAGACAGTTACGATTCATAGTAAGCCACAGCAAAGCTACAACTAGACATACGGATCAATAGACCGAGACACTAGAGCTTTACTGTTAGCTTGTGAATACAAGATGACACTGTGTCTGAAGATGAGAAGCTGCTAAGATTTCTGCCTTCACAGTTTTGCTGTGATCCTTTTGCTAATAGCTGTATTTAAACTTTTTGCAACCAGGAAAAATATTTGCAAAAATCTGTAACCTCACTGCACTGTTTGTATCAAGTGCCTACTAAACTGCTACTGAAAGCCTGCTAGAGGATAAAATGCATGGTTCCATTTTGCCTGGGCAGAAATGGCAACTTTTAAACCTGATGTGCTCCCTGCATGGAAACCTGCTTCTCTGTATCACACACATTTAATCAGCGACTGCGGTGGTTCATCCCCAGGCGGAAGCCGGGCACCGCGGGGCCGCTCGCTCACCCCCCAGCCCCTGCATCGGAGGGAGAAAAATACAAAACCCCGTGGGTTGAGATGAGGAGAATTCACTCCAGGAACGCAGCAGTAACAACGGGTACAACAACAGATAAACTGTACAAAGGAAGTAGATCTCCTCATGGGCTCTGGACAGCACAAATCGCGATGGCATCCCCCGCTGCGGGCATGGGGTCAGCCTGGCAGCGAGGGACCCCTGGCTGGGCCGCCTGCTGCCCGGCTGCAGGGGAAAACCGACTCTATCCCAGCCCAACCAGGACAGTAACACATGACAGTACAGATGACCAGCTGAAAGCAGCCACAAAAAAGACAATTGAGGTATTTCAGTTGTGCTGTGGAATACTCTCATGAAGGCTCATAGCTTGCCTGCTATCTAGATCTCTTTCAGATGCATGATCGTTGGCTTAGTGTAAGGACAGTATGACAGCATAACAGACCATTTAGGTTGTCAATCCCTGTCACCAGAGACTTAGCAACAGTTTCTCAGGGACCATCTTAGGCTCAGATTAAACTGAATCCAACTATCTCTTAGGATCATTTCAATTATTTAGTTCAGTGAGCCTATGAGAAGACCTAAGCTGTTTACCAAAGTGGGATGATCTAAATTGGCGGTATAACCCGAGTTAGAATGTACACAAAAATGAGGCTCTGTCTGGTCAGCCATCTGTGCTTGTTTCTAGTTTTATCCATCTTCATTGTTCAAGTTTTATCTCTTCTGCCTCATGTCCCCTTAATGCAGCCCTCTTTTTACAATTTCTCTAAATAGGAAAAAATTATACTAAACTTATTTTGTTAAAGGCTAACATTCAGCAAATAATTTCACTGTCTATGAAGAGTGTAAAAGGTATGGTATTGGGAACTTAGAACCTATAAAAATGTATGTTGAGAGGAACCCCAGGGGGTTTTAATTTCTCTTATGAGGCATTATTTGCATCTGCTATACTTTATATTGTCACTCAGAAGCATTTGTTATTGATATCAAGTAGACAACGTGTTAGTCATGTTTACTGCTATTAAAAGAAATGTCCCCAGTGGTGGTTAGTACATCTTTCTTATGTGCTGGAGGTTAAATAAAATGTGAGCTCCGGAAGAAATTTTCCCTTAGTTAGGGCTGGAGGATCACTGGCAGCATTTCTAGGTTCCCATTTCAGCAGTAGAAATGGCAGTTTTGCTGAAAAATTCCCTTCCATTCCTACAAGAGCTCCCAGAAGTGCTCCTGGTGATTGTAGGTGGGCATCGTCACATGAAGGTGCATTCTCCCAGACCAAGCCAGATTTCCCACACTCTGCTTTCTTTGTCTTGACCTGAAGAGGAAATTAAAGTTATGGAGGATAGGATCAGACCCAAATCCTTCTGCCAGCATGCGTGTCTTCTGCTGACCACTTGCCCAATATGGAATGCTATTATCATTAACAGACAGACCAGCAGCCAAACTCCTCCCTCCACTCCCCCATCACACACCAGAGAGCAAAAGCACCAGACACCCAGAGGGAGAAAAAAGTCAATGCACTCACCCACCACAATGGACGTGAAGAATGTAGCAAGCCAGGTGAGGAGCCAATACATGGGGGATCATAGCAGCCAGGCCATGAGCCCAGTTATGGTCTCAGAAACAGCTTCATGTCCTGACCCTTGCATCCCAGGGCCTCCACTTGCCATGAAGAGTCAGGGAGCCCTTTTAATAACCAGAAACAATAGATACAAACCTCCCAACTCCAAAGCAAGCAGAATCAGTACTTATAGAGGTGGCTTCTTGCTCTGCCTCCAAGTGCATGTGGAAGATGAGGGCACCTGGTGGTGATCTCCTAATCAGTTCCCACCCAAGGCTGGCCAGACCCTGGGTGAAAAGCCATCAGGAGGGTCTTTTTTGCCTGGCTGTGGACATCATCCATATGCCAACCCTCATTCAGGGCTGGGGGTTTAAACCCCAGCACTTCAGGGTGGCATTTAGTCTTCCAAGGGGAAGAATTTAAATCAGTGGAAATATGCCATAATTTTCTCTCTATCTGGCTGCATTTTTAAAACAGTAAATCACATAACCTTTCAATACTCCAGTGGGCAGCCCCTGACTAACACTCCTGGAATATGTCAGAGCCTAGAGTGGTTCAACAGCAGAGAACAAACACTTAGTGTGCAGCAGCTCTTCCTTATGTATCTGGTAAATATGCAGTTGGGTTCAGGGGCTGTCTGGTAACCAAGCATGTCTTAGACTTTCATGCCATATACTTGAGAAATAGGAGGGGAGCAGCAATAAAGGCAGGTTTTCTAGCAGAGATTTCTTCTTCCCTCCTTCTCCTCTGGGTGTGTAACCCCAAACGAGAGGTGGGGAGGGAAAGCTAAACTGGAGCTGCCCAGCCAACCATTAGAGCTCAGGAGGAGGACACAGACACCTGGCACTGGCAGAGTGGGCGAGTGGGCAGGAGATCAGGCAGCAGGGAGGGCCACCTGGCAACTGGCCTGGATTTCAGCAGCTGCTGCACATGGACCAGACAAAGCTGTCTCCAGAAGAGCCCTGTGGATAGTCAGAGTGGCTCAGATGTAGTTCATAATGCATGCAGCCACCCCCCCAGCCCCCACCCCCCAAATGAGTTACCACAGTTATGCAGCAACAGAGGTTTTAATACTTTTGGGCTATATATTACTATCTTTTGAAAGCCAAAAAGTGGTGTTTTTTTTTTTTTTTCTTTTTCAAAAGCATCTCAAAAGGCTGCAGGACTAAGAATAAGTATTGCTGAAAATTAAGCAAACGAGTTGTGAGCATTCTTCATGGCTTGTGATGAATGTATGTGAGTTACTTGTTCTTTTCTTCGTCTCATTCTCTGCGTGTTTAAACTCTGTGGTCTTTGCACAAGGGACTTGTCCAGCTGCTGTGATGTCGCCAGCCTAGCCCTACAGAGCACATTATTACAAGAAATATTCTCCTCCTCCTCCTCCCCCTTATAATCACTGCTGAGATGGGCAGTGCAGGAGATAGTTTCCTGCACTTTTGGCACTGGGAGTCCAGAGAGCTGGTAGCTAGTCCTCAGCCTGCTACGGGTGACAAAGGTGACTTTAGTCCATGCCAAACACAGGCAGAGATCTAGCAGAGGTTTCTACCCACTTGTTCACTAGTGCCTGGTGCAGAATAGAGAAAGTGCTGGTGAAGGCAGGAGTACAATAGGAAGAAGCATTTTTACGTGTATGGGGGTTATTACTGGGGCTTGAGGATAGGTGAGCCCACATCAGTAATCACTGCTGATCAGGGGGAGATGTGCAGTGTTGGTAACCTGTTGCTGTGCACAGCAGTTCCTGTGAGAGCTGGGAGAGAGACGGCAGCATGAGACAGGAATGGACCGCTACTTAGTGGACACAGGAGGAGTGGGAGAAGTGTGCTGCTGGTTTGGGATGCTAGACAGTGTGACAAAATAGGAGGGAAGATATGAATTGCTACAACAGATGCAGGGATAAATTTTCTGTCAGATGCTTCCTCCTCTGCTAGCCATGGAGTTACGTTATTAAAGCCCACCTGTTTAATTAAACAGTACCTAGAGCTTGAGGCACACTGTCCCCTGACCATGCAAGCAGAGCAGCAGCCTTGCACAGAGCCAGAGGACAGAGCTGCTGCTGAGGGCAATGTCACAGTGTCTCACCCCTAAGATAATTAAAATCGAGGAAACTGTGGATAATTTTCTAGGGGAATCAGCAGCATTCAAGAATATGACATTATTAAAAGAGGATGCTCTTAAAGCCCTTATGAGTGCACTGAATCCAGAAGACACACCTCTGCAAGGATTTGTAATTTTAGAAAACAGGTCCTGCATTAAAAATGAACAAAACAGATGGCCAAATAATGACTTGCTGTGGCAAGTTGTGATACAGCTATCACAACGCAGCTGTCATGCTGAACATGTGAACTCACATGGACCCAAGAGCTTCTCTGTGGCTAATTCCACCACCCCTGTTTACTCAGACATAAGTGAGGCTTAGAGGGAAATAGGGACTTCTGGTCAGCGGAGGTCACGTTTTTGTCTCACCAGCACTCCACGCTCTGTTGCCCATCTCTGCTGAAAGAAGCCCAGACAATGAGCCCTGCTCAGGCAGGTCTCACATTTGCCAGCATCCCTGTGTCCGTTTTGGGAAGTAAGACCCAGACAGATTTGACCTACCCTGTGGTGTGCAGCAGATCAGGCAGCAGTTTGGAGAAAGCTTGGTTCCTTCTGCCTCTTATGCATACGTTTCCCAAGGGAAGCCAGGTAACTGCTGACTGTCGCTTCTGAAACAAGGCATGCATGAAACATGCAACCTGCCTGTAGGGAACAGTCCCAGGACTGTGCCAGCTCCCAGACTGTCCAAAAAGCATGTCTGGAAGGACAGATGAGGGGCCAGCAACTGTGCAGCTCTGGAGGTGACCATGTTCTTGGAATGTCACCAGCACAGCCACTCTCCAAGTGCCAAGGTCTTGACATTAGGAAATACCAGGGTACACACACCAGCCTGGGTGTCCAGCAATGACTATTGTGCTGCCCTGAAATCAGGGTGAAGCTGGGGAACGGCATTCGCTGAGCCCTAGTGGACCACCTGTCTTTCAACTGAGCGTCTCGCCAGCCCATCACCAACTCCCAGCTGACTCACACATGCAGTTTCTTGATGCTCTAAAGAGTAACCTGGAAGCGATAAATTTTGTGTGGCTTTAGTGTTCACGATATTGTGTCTCAAGGCAGACAGGCATGAGAGGACAGTATCTGTGATTTAGATTAGTAGCTGTTAGTGCAAATTAGAGGCTTCCAGTAAAGCTGGAAATTACTGCTAACTGTTGTAAGCCTTTCTGAGAGATGGAAATGTGAGTGCTGGAAGGAAATAAGCACCACCTCTCCACCGCCACCCCCTCCTCCGATTCTGGAGCTGTGGCTGCTGCAAGGTGAAATAGAGGACAGAGAGCCCTTATGATTCCCAGGTCTTGCAGAACCAGCTGTCCTCTGCTGTAGGAGCTGATGATGCTTCCAGGCTAAGGATGGATGCAGCTGCTGTGAGAGAGGATGACCTCGACTTACCCACTGCTGCATGTTAGGCCCCAATGCCATGGCTGCCATCATGCATCTCCATTTCAGGCTGCCCTGTGAAATTCAGTTTTCATCAAAGGCACTCGCCAGGTAGTGCTAGTTATTTTTACAAGAAGGTGCTTCATATTGGGGATGTCTAAATGCCTAGATCCTATTGCTGAGGTATGTCTGAAAAGCTGGCTAATAGCATTTGAAGCAGCTGGGTCCAGTGACTGACTCTTGATGAAAAGCAACACAGGCATGGGAGGTGCCCGAAACAGATACAGGAAGTTCTTCCTGGTGAAAATACTTATTCCCACCTATTCAGTACTGGGAGCAGTGCTGTTTCATGTCTTTGTCTGTGATATGGACAGTGGAATTGAGTGCACCCTCAGCAAGTTTGCGGATGACACCAAGCTGTGTGGTGTGGTCAACACAGTGAAGGGAAGGGAGGCCATCCAGAGAGACTTTGACAGGTTTGAGAGGTGAGCCCATGCCAGCCTCATGGAGTTCAACAAGGCCAAGCACAAAGTCCTGCATCTGGGTCAGGGCAACCCCAATCCCAAATATAAGGTGGGTGGAATATGAATTGAGACCAATCATGAGGAGAAAGACTTGGGGGGTGTAGGTTGAGGAAAAGCTCAACATGAGCCAACAATGTGTGAGTGCAGCCCAGAAGCCCAACCATACCCTGGGCTGCATCAAAAGAAGTATGGCCAGCAGGTTGAGGGAGAAGATTCTCCCCCTCTACTTTGCTCTAGTGAAACCTCACCTGGAGAACTGCATCCAGCTCTGGAGCCCCCAACACAAGAAGGACATTGACTTGTTCGACAGAGTCAGAGGAGGGCCACAAAGACGGTCAGAGGGCTGAAACACCTCTCCTATGAGGACAGGCTGAGAGAGTTGGGCTTGTTCAGCCTGCGGAAGAGAAAGTTTCGGGGAGACCTTATTGTAGCCTTCCACTATCTGAAGAGGGCCTACAAGAAAGCCAGAGAGGGACTTTTTACAAAGGCTTTTAGTCATAGGATGAGGGGTAATGGGTTCAAACTGGAACAGGGTAGTTTTAGATTAGAAATTAGGAAGTAGTTCTTCACTATGAGTAGTTCTTCACATAATGAGACACTGGAATAGATTGCCCAGGGAAGTTGTGGATGCTCCATAGAATCATAGAATCGCTTGGGCTAGAAAAGACCTCTAGGATCGTTGAGTCTAACCATTATCACTAAGTCCAACCATCACTCAGTGTTCAACACCAGGTTGGATGGGGCCTTGTGCAACCTGATCTAGTGGGAGGTGTCGCTGCCCATGGCAGGGGGTTGGAACTAGATGATCTTTAAGGTACTTTCCAATACAAACTATACTATGATTCTACGATTTATATAGAAAAAGCAGTATGAACATCAACATTCATGGTGCATAAACATGTTTGACAAGTCAGAAAAAAAGAAGGATCAGTATCTAGGAAGAAGATACACACATTATTAAAAAATATTAAAAGGTATTTTTTAAAGTATATTTTGCATGTATATATTATATATATCATATATATTAGTATTAGAAACATAGTGAAGATACAGAAAAGCCCCGAGGCTGTATGTCTGCATGAGGTTAAGGGTGCCTACATGGGAAAACAAAAGCCATGTAAAAATAATAGATAGAAGGATCTGTGTAGAGAATCAAAACACTAAAGAGAAAAAAAAGAAAAAAGTATCTTCTTCTGCTTTATTTAACTTTCTGTCAGAAACTCAAGGATTTGCAGAGGTACCGCCATAATTCACAACTCATGAGGATTGTTTAGGAAAGTTTTTATCTGCTCCTTGAGCAGGAAATGTGATAATGCCAGGATGGGCTTACAAATAATCTGATCAGAACTGCTTCCTGACTTCCAGCCTGTCTCACACGGACACAGCTTTTTCAAACGCTCTAAAGAATATTTGCTATTTTGAGCCATACCATTCTGCATTTTTTATTCTACTCAATGCAATTCTTGAATCAATAAGTTCAAGCAGCAATATAGAATGACTGCTCAGAAAAAGCCCTTGAACATGTCTTTCCTGTTTATTTTTGCTATCGTCAGATTTTATAATCTTTAATTTTTTCAATATCCACAAAAGTTATTTTTAATATGTTTGCACAAAACAACTGTCGTATTAACTGTAACTGCAGTTTTGATCTGGACTGCCTGAATGATCAGGGGAGGAGGAAGAGCAATTTGTCCCATCCAAAGTGGCTTGAACTGCTTTGTGCAAACACCTGTCTTTGTCACCAGGCCAGGAGAGAGGACCATTACCTTGGTGGTGGTTGGGTCTGATGGCTCTTGGCTGGCAGCAGCAGCTCTGCCAGTGCTGGCAGAGGCAGGATCACCCAGCATGGCTGTACTTAGCACCAGCCCCTGCCTTTGGAGTGCAGCCTCATCTCTTGGCCCATGGCACAACTGTCACAGCATCATTTGCAGATATCCTGCCACTGTCCTCATAATAGATTTAGGTGTCTGTCAAGGAACACTATTATTTTGATGCCATTATCAGTGTAGCTGCCTGCCAGATTACACAGGGTCCAATTAAAGTTTTTATAGTTCATTTCTAACCAGTCACTAATCAACCACTTTTGAAATATTATATTTTTGGCATGGAGTCAAACAAAATTTGCTTTCTTACTTGCATCAAAACATCTCTCTTCTTGGAAGGCGCAAGGAAAAGAATATGGGAATTAGACTTTCTAGCTGTTTATCTCCCATGATCACAAACATATTCCCTCAGATTGGTGAACAGGGTACATGTTCAAGAATAAGAAAGGTTTCTTATTCTTGTAACCAAGATCAATCCCTTGCACACATGCAAAACTTGCATGGCACTCCAAGAAAGCAAGTTAACATCTCTCCTGCTCTATGCCCCAGCTAACCGGAACTGGTAAAAGGAGTCTGCCCATAATTCAGTCATCTAAGTCAGACTGAAAACCTCTTAAATGAGTAAAACTTGCAGGACTTTACTTACCCGTGTTTGCCTTTCTTCAAAGTTAAATATTGCTTAATACGTATCCCTGGGCTAAAAAAGTTCAGTGTTGCACGGGGACTAAACCAAAGAACTAGTAGCTAACCAGTTGATGAAACGACTATGTCCTGAGGTCTTTGTTGAGGCAGCATATGCTGATACATGTAAGACACATGGGGTAGCACGTGCCTGACATGGGTAGGCAAGGATATTTGCAAGAAGATTATTCAGCCAATATCCTGACAAATATATTGAGCTGCTGCTTTATGTAGGATCTTCCAGGCCCCCTCCATTCTCATACACTGAAAGCAGGATCAACCCTGCTGCAATACTGACAGCAGCTTCTTTAGATTCCTCTGATCTCAGTTGTGATGTGTGATGCTGTGGAAAGTAGGCAAACCCTGCCACCCTTTCACACCTAGCAAAGTGCCACTACTGCAGGACGGTACTTTCTCCATGTCCCTGCTGGGGAAAGCCTGCTGTTATCCTTGAGAGATGCCTCGGTGGGGATGTACTGCTGAGATGGGGACAGTGAAGAGCATTCTGATGGAAAAAAAACAAAGAAGCCAGACAGAGCCTTTCTAATGGCATAAAATAATTTTACATTTCCTCATTGTCATTTCTCTAAGTTCTGGTATGAAATTACTGTAAGAGCTGTAAGATTTCTCTCCTGGGTGTGGTTTTTTTGTTTTTTTTTTTTTTTTTTTTTTAATGACAGACTTCAAAAGAACATTCTGAGGTTGGTCTTTCACTTTCCTGCATTGACTCATATCTTACGCTTATTCATTAGCTGGTTTCAGTGATGTAAGGAGCATCATATCTGCAACATGAAACCCATAAAACAAATACTTTTTTTCCAAGTGTTTATAAAATAGTAGATATTTGTGTCCCTTGAAGCCCATTTCATTAATTCTTCCATCAGAGGAATATTTGCTCTCCAAATATCTAATTACATCTTTGGTTTACATCATGGTTTGATGTAAACCAACAAACTAACTTTAAATGCTATTTGAAAACAAAAAAAACCCCCATGAGTCAGTTTCCCTGCTCATATAAATCCATGTTGCTCTTTCACTTCCATTATTTCACAGCATGTTCTCGCCTGTGGTTTCCAAACTACTCTATCAACAGTTTACTGTGTTTAAAGATTTTATGGCCTTTACAATTGTGCAAGTATGTCCAGTTCTCTCCTATGTAGGACTTTATCTGCTGCTTAGTACATTTTCAGCCATCTTCGTGCTTTCTTCTATGTTGCTGTTTATGTTTGGGAAGAGCTCCTTCTGAATAATTGTGGGGTTGCTCCTTCTTTTCTTTGGACATCCTCCTGGATTAGGAATTGTTCATAGTGGTGAAGAACATACAACACCAGGATCTCCTGTGCAGTGATATTAGTGTCTGCCACAGTGATTAGGACTGTCCACTTTTTTTTTTTTTTTTTTTGTAGTAATTGTAGCTGCATACTGCCTCACTTCTACATTTTGGTCCCAGTTTAAAGGAACCGGAACTGATGTTTCCTTCAGCTGTTATCTGCAGAAGGATCTAAACTGCACTTTCTAAATGCTACAGTGATGTGAATAACATGTATTATAAAGAGACTGTTAGGACTGAAGCTTGTCCCAGTCACTGCACATAATATCCACTAATATGAATGAAATTACAAACATGATGATTCCTTATCAACAGAGCACTAAGAAACAGTCTTAGTTAAGATATTTTTCTTCTCCTATCTTAATATTATTAAGTGTGAACTACTGTGGCCACAAATAACTATGTTTCTCCACTGCCACATTCATTTCTATGTGAGAATTTACTTTTCAGGTTTCTTGTGCCCACTTCTTGTTTAAATGTCTTCATTTACATAATCACTTTTCCAACTCTGAAGACATTTTGACTATTTAAAATATTTTTAAGACTGATAACTTATTTTTGAAGACAATTTTCAACAGTCAATCAGTAGATTTTTAACAGCTCTATTTTTGTGATAGTCAGTATCTCATTTCAGATCTGGTTGGTGCAGGTATTATATAATTTTTTTTTCAAATATATGTACATTAAAAAAATATATTTTGATGCCTTAAATCACCTAAAGCGTCTACTTCTGAATGTTGTGTTTTCTCTCTAAACATTCCACATCTACAGAACCCCAAATTATCTTTTGCCTAAAATCTACAGGGGAAAAAAAGAAAACTAAAAGAAGAAAAGAAGAAGAAAAGAAGAAGAAGAAAAAAAGAAACAGCACTGTATAAAGCACAGAAACAACAATTATGTTTTAGAGAAGAAAAGTAAAAATGAACACATTTAATGATTTCTCTGCCTACAAATCATTTCAGATGGACCAATATGAAAAATCAATCTTGGTAGAAACACGCAAGGTCAAAGGTTTTCTAATTTAAAGGCAGACATTACGTGACTGAAAAACGTATTTCAGTGTTTGTCTGTGTAATGCTGTCTCTGCTCTCCTTAAGCTAAGTGAAACTAAATAAATGAACATCAGTTTTAGAGATTAATGCTATCTCAGAGGGGAAATCATTTGAGCTCTTAATGAAATAGTTCACCATTTCTCCCTGGCAAAAACCCCCAAAACTTAATCAAAGAAATACATATCCAATAGCCTAATAATTTTTCAGTGTGCAAGATACATATGGACTAGAAAAGCTGTTTTGCTTTCTTTAACTTTTCCAGTCAAAGGGCAGTTTTATTTATTTCTCTAAAAACAAACATTTAGAAAAAGAGAGGGAGAAAATAGAATGATTTACCAACTGTTCCATTTCTTCTGTCTCTACAACACAAAAGACTTACAGCTATTCATGTTCTGCAATGGTATTCACTTGGACAGATTTTAATACATATTCCGATAAAAAGAGTCAAAGAGGGATTATGCCATTTTCAGGATTAAAAAAAAGTACCAAAGAACTACTTTGGGGACACAGACAAATAAAAAAATTAAATAACTAAACTGTGGTTTCTCATGAAAAGACCAGAGTCTTTTTGAATGTATTAATTATATTTTATTTTCTTATTTTTAACAGCAAATTTAACCCTGAGGTTGACAGTTGACCCTAGCACATTACTGTCCTATTTGATGTTCAAGCACAAATAATGTGCAGTTTCATGGGTCTCTTTTGCCTAGACTAAGAGTGAAACACATTTTTTGCTTACTATAGCAGCTACTGAAATACAGGTTGTTCCACATTGTGAAAGATGGTTCACACAGATTTCCCACCACAATTCAGATCTTCCTCTGCAACAAAACTGGCTTTCTTCTAGATTGACAGTTAGAGGGCCAAAATACTTTCCAATCTAAGTGATTTGAAAATAAAATATTTACTACCCATATGCCACATTTCCTTGGAATCGTTCTCTAGCAGCCTGTAAGGGTTCCCCAAGACCCATCATTCTGGGCAGACACTGGATTTTTTTGGTATTGCTTTTTGTTCTGTTTTTTTTTTTTTTGGTAGATCTCTTTCCAGCTAACCATGAGCCACCAATGGTTCCTTGCAGCGTGGAAACCCAATAGCATCCTCACCTGTGTTAGGCAGAGCATGGCCAGCAGGTGAAGGGAAGTGATCCTTCCACCCTACTCAGCACTGATGAGACACATCCAGTTCTGGGCTCCCCAGTACAGTAGAGACTTGGGCACACTGGAGTGAGTCCAGCAAAGGGCCATGGACAGGTGCATCTGTCATATAAGGAGAACTAGGACTGCTTAGGTGCAGAAAAGAAGTCAAGGGGATCTTACTGTTATGTACCTGATAAGGGAGGAAGGAAAGTGGTGCCAGGCTCTTTTTGGCTGTGATGATGGGGGCACAGTAAATACAGGAAATTCCATTTAAAACTAAGAAAAGTCTTTTTCACTGTAAGGGTATTGGGTGAAGAACTCCATCCTTGGAAGTATTCAAAACCACAGTGGATACAGCTCTGAGGAATTTTCTGCAGCCAGCACTGCTTTGATTTAAACTTCTTGGGACAACATTGATAAAGCTTGCAACAGTCTGGACCTGCAAGAAAACACAGCAAATCTCAGTCTTCATTGCCTTTAGATACAGCAGTTATCTTGTCCAAATATGAAGATACTTTTCCAAATATGAACATAAAGAGCAACTGTACTGACAGAGAGAAAGTGTAATTAACCCAGACTCCAACATTAGCCAAAAAAGCACGTGCAGAGAGCAGTATAAAAGCAGAACAAGCATACACTACATCTACCATCTACTAAAGTAGATCTACCTTCCTGGAACACCAATTTCCAATAGCTGGCGGCTCAGTGACTTCTTGTTTTATATTTAAGAGAGTTTCTCTTCAACTAAATTCTCTAGTTGCCGCTTCAGCTCCAGTCAGCTTTTAGCACTCAGAACCTCCAGTGGCAAGGGGTCCCCCAAGTTAATTAAGCATCCCTGAGAACTGGAACCCAGTGAGTAACCCAGTGAACTGAGATTCTTTCTTAGCCCTATCACATACAATATGAATGTCAATGCACTTTTTCTTACGATGTATTATGGTTTTGTCTTCTGTTTTCTCTCTTTCTTGCTTCATGTCTCTGTACTTCATTATACCAGTGCTCTTTTAAGATCACTGTTTCTTCTGTGGCACTTTACCTTCTGATTCCTCCTTGTATTTTTAAAGTAAGAACATCTTCAAATAATGATAGCTATTGAATTTTCAGTTAACGTGTCCAAAATTTCATTCTAAATCAGAGGATGACTCATCAAAACATCGGGCATTTTTTTCCTCCTTCTTTTGCTTTCCTTATGTAATGGATTTATTCTGAAAAGTTTAGAGGCCTCTTACTGAATGGGAACTTCACTGTAATAAGAAGTACTATACTGAGCTGTGTTAATAAGAACTTATTTGCAAATAAGAGGAAATAAGAACAAAAATAAAAATAATGATCATATAGTTTATTGTTACCACACAATTTGTTGCATTCAGACCATGTTAAGCTTTGTCTAACAGATACACTCAGCTATCTTTAGCTGCCATTTATTCTGGCTATCATTCAGTGTGTACCAGTGATTTGGTATTGCTTCTCAAGTAGTTAGCCTGACATAGCACTGCCTGTCAGTCTTCCACTTTGTGCCTCTTTGAATGCATGTCCTAAAAAACAGATTGGCTCAAATGGAATAAAAAATATCCTAGAGTAGACAAAAAAAGATAGGCATCCACTTGTCCAATATGATTACAGAATTTATCATGCCCTGTACCATCAAGACATAATTAGCTTATTGAAATTCCTTATTTCTACAGATAGAAGATGCCAGAACTGACTGCATAGATATGTACCTGCTGCTCTGATATACTAGACAGAGAAATTAAAACTGATGAATTTGATGAAGGTTTCCATTAAAATAATGAAAAAGTAATTCCAACCCCACCAACTGTCATAGAAGAAAGTCTTCTAGGGGACCTGAAGGGTTTATGTCAATCTACAGATTTTGCTCAGATATTTGCTTTTTTGGTTCTTCGTGACAATTTTATACACACACTAAGCCTCATGCTTTTGATAGGTCTTTACAGAAGTAGAATATGATATTAAATGATATGGACTACCTCACTGTTCCAAAGAAACTGGGTCAGACAGGTGAAATAATTCAGGAAGGCAACCTTTGGTTAGAGCTTGATAATAGTCACTCAGAGTTTGGAGGGCCCGCAGTCTGAGGGGAGTGGGGACAGAGGACCTCCAAAGCCAGGAGTACTGCAGTCTCCACCACCAGGGATCTGAAATGATGTGAAATCAGGCTAAGTCAGACAGATGCATTTATCATGGCTGATTTTTGGCCCTAGAATATGAGGCTAGCTTCACCAAGTCCCATATCCAATTAACACAGACCAAAATGCACCTCACAGGGCCCCAGTGCAGGGCTTTGCCCTTGACCCCCTGTAGAGACACCTCTCTGTCTGTCAGCAAGGGCTGCTGCCATGCTGCCTCTATTGCTGGCTACCCACCTGGTTTACATTGCTCTTCAAAGTGCCCTTCCCAAATCCACTCCACTCCCACCTAAGACCCTACCATTCTCACCTTTCTGCAGAGCTGAAGAGTCTGAGCTAGATGTGCTTGTGAGACTGGAAAGGTTAAAACCAGCTACCATTTTCATGAACTGAAATGATGAATGTGAGTTGTATTTGTCACCTTTGTTTTCTGTTATTTGGTCTCTGTTTATGGATGTGAAGCTGAACAGCTCACTTTCCTTTCAAGACACACCAATTTTCGTCTATGTTGAAGAATAAAACCACTGACAGAGTTGCCAACTTGGTTTTACTTGACAGAGCTTGTAACAGCTTCTGAAAGTATCAGGCACCTGTGAGTAAAATCTGTGGAAATGTAGGAAAACTTTGCAGTTGCAGCCTGGAAGGAAAAACATACTCTTTCTTCTTTGGAAGGATGGGGACAAAAAAACTGCAGCAGTTCCAGTGGGTGTAATGGAACACCCCAGGGGATTATTGGTGTGACTTGACACCTAGAGGAAATGCTGGATAATTGCCACCCACAATTTTGAATCGATGGATGACTAACAAACTCAACTGCCAGTCAAGGAGACAGTTTAGTGGGAAGGATGATTCATATAAGAACAATATCACTTTTTCTTCTTTTTTTTTTTTTTTTTTTGCCTACCAATGAAGGTGGTAAAAACAGGCAAAATAATCACTAGTAGCTGAAACAACCACAAGTTATAACAGGTCATTCCAGTCTTACTTGGCAGCTGCTTGTTGTTTACACTGTTAGTGGATTTTATGAGTACTTGTGTGAGAGCAATGAAAGCACAGTGCAAATGCAGTGAGCGATGTCACTCCATGGCGTCTGATATTTTGCTTGGTTTGGTAAGGACCCATGTGATTTTAGGACAGCCATATGCTTCCCATCGTGTAAGTTTATCTCGCATGGTGCAGACTGCCCAGATCACAACTCCTTGTCATTTCTAGCCAGGACAAAGCACTGTTGTTTGAAGAAGTTCACTTTCGTGGCAACAGCTACCACAGTCATTGTAGCTACAACTAGAGTGAACTGCTTATTCTGGTTTTGAGTAGCCTTCAAACTGTGTGCAAGAGCTCTTAGCAAATGACCATGATTGTGGCTTGTCCATGCAGACATCCTTCCCTAATCTTTTCAAGAAGTAATGTCAAGTCACGTCATGAACCCAAAGAGATGCGACCAGGCTCTTGTTGTAGAAACTTTGAGATTTCATGCCTGTGGCATGAACTGTTTCATTCAATGCTAGCTTTGCAGGCTTTTAGAAATTTTGGAGTCAAAATCTGGAAACCTGTATCAATGCTGAGATGTTGCAGTAAATTATAGTCTCTGCTGCTGAAAGGAGTTTCACTCAAAAAAATGAACTCATTTTTAGGAGTTAAGAAGAATTCCCCCAACTTTAACAACTGGTAAGTGAGGTGTCTAATTTAAGCTAATCATCCAGGTGGAAGGAACTTGCTCTCTAGGTGCCTGTTTCTGTCTTGGCTATAAAGAAAATTTGTGTAACAAATTACATTGAACACCTAACCTGTAGCAGAGAGAAATCCCGCTCACTCCGTCTACCTTATAGACATGGGGATGCTTGAGGGATACTTTTAAAGTATTGAGTTACTGCATTTAGCTGCTGCTAGGCAATAATGGACAATATGTTTTAACCCATTCACAGTGCTGTATCATGTTGAAGCAAGAGTATTCCCTCTGGTTTGTGGTCACAGCCACAAGACTAGCTGTATCTTTGACCCCTCCTGCAATCTCATTTGGAGTATAATTTTCAAGCGTGGAGCCCCCACCTGCCCTTCTAGCAATGCAGGGTCAAAAACTGCTCCTGTGTTAGCACACACAGGCAAGTCTTAGGCTTGTAAGAGACTTTTCTTTAGGAGCCATAGTCAATAAAAATCCTATAAGACATAATATAAAGAGTACTTTCAGAAAGGTTCAAGAGTCACCGAAGACCGTCAAAATGGGAAAGGGCCTGCACAACGATTTATCCTTAAAATTTATGTAGGTCCTACTTTTTCCGAGTATTGTCAGCCACGGGACACAGGCTTTTGCCCATTTTCTTGCAGATTCTCTGCCCATCATATGCTGATCTCTAGGATAAAGGGTTTCTTGGTGTATGTGACAGTGTTGTATTTACAGTTGGACTTGACCTTAAGGGTCTTTCCCAACCTAAATGATTTTACAGTTCTATGATTCTATCCTCATTCTTTGATCAATACAGTAGAAGAAAGATAATATCTATGTTAAAGACACTATTTCAGAAGCCCTTACACCTGCAAGCTCAGCTAAGCATTAGATTCCAGAAATAGTCTTAAAGCTACATAAGACTGATTAAATTCTTCAATGCCTTTCAGTACAAAACAGTAAAAAAAAAATCCATCATATTATGTAACTATTAATGATAGTTTTTACATTTTTCCCAGTCTCTGATCCTGAATTCCTGTATTTACTACCCTCCCTCCAAGTGAAATAAGCAATCATCTCATCATTCAATGAGAGGATGTGATTAGAATGGGAGTCTCAGAACTTAATTTCTACTGAATTTCAATTATCTCTGGTATACAACCAGATGCACACAACTTGTTATTGAATATAAACACTCTATTCATTTCTCTCTGCCAAAATTATTTACAACACACTCAGAAACAAGGAATTAACTTTTCAAATAGCAAAGTAGGTCTCCTAAATAGATGTTTTAATTTTAATTTTGATGAAAAACATGAGGAACTATAAGAAGTGAAACAGTCAGCACTATAAGATATAAAGAATCTTATTCAGAAGTTTCTGTATTTTTAGTAAAGCAGAGAAGAGTTTTCATTAAAGTCAATTTGCATAAATTGCTTGCTGAGCAGATTGTTCTTCACTATTTACTATGGAAATAAAAATTCTCTGCAATTACAATATTCTGTTGCCATCTTAGTAAAACAGTTAAGTATATGATTAAAACCATGTTCTTAGATTACACAAGCATGGGGTAAACACTACTTTGATTCAAAGCTTGGAATTAAGATTTAACGACCCTATTTTGAAGCTAGCTATAGTTAAAGCTTTATTAATATTTCTTACTCCCAGTGCATTTAAGCTTATTTCTGTGAGCCTTAAACCATAACATTTAATTCTTGTACGCCTTCCATTTTAATCTAATTTTTTCTCATTCTAAACTTTCAAGAACCATTCAGATATATGGATAAATTTGTAGTTAGAATCTGTCTATTTCAAGTAAGACGTATGCAAATCCTACCTCCCATTTGGCAGTGCAATCTGTTTGGTAAATTCAGGATGATGTGATACAGCAATTGCATAACAAGAAGTCAAGCTAGAATGACTGTCAAGATTAGGAGAGATGAGGGAGGAATGCCAGAGTTACAAATAACTACAAATAGCTGTCCTCAGCGTGGGGTTTGTGGTTGTTTCATTCTATTTTAAATCTTTCAAGCCTGAAGTGCAGTGAAAGAAAAAAGTGACACAGCTAAGATAAGAAAGCCCCTTTTTTTACTGTAGCTTGAAAGGTCCCTGGCCTTCAGAGAGTCTCATGCTCTTGAAGGAAATTGCAACTCAGAGGAAATTGGAGTGTTTATCTTGTCTAAGTTTAATTTCATTAGTGCAAGTCATATACATTTTTTAATGCAGCACAGAAAATATTTCAGGATCTAACTGAAGGTATTTTCTGGTGCAAATTTGTTTGCAATTCTTGAAGTAAAATTATCAGCTGAATGGACCATTTGCCAGGTCATTTCCATGGTAACATTGTCATTCTTAATACAAGGTGGAAGGAACTGTATTGTTTTGAGCATCTACAGACTGATGAGAGTAATGAACTGACAGGAAAAAAGGAAATTAGTAGTTTGGCTTAAAAGCAGGGCACTTTCATTAGGAAGGGACCATCAACATGCCTGCATTTCCCATAATAATGGTCCCTTGGACCATCCTTACTATACTCAGTTTTGACAAAACCAATGGATCTTCTGTTTTAACTCAAGTACACTTGGTCCCTAATGCTAACATCACTAACCCTGCTGCTCCCTGTGACATCCACTAGACAGGAGCAGCATGGCAAAAAGCGGTGTTGTGGCCTAATCCTTATAAGCTGCCTAAATCAGCACCTTTCAGTTGCCCACTGTAGAAGTGGCATACCTTTGGATTGTGGAAGGTCAGGCATTTTTGCACCGGATAGCAAACTGCTGGATAAGATCTGGGGTTTCAGAATAACAGGAGCCCTCAGGTACACTGTGAGCCTTTCCAGACACTTGAGAGAGAACAGCTTCTGGGCCATTTTCTCAAGAGAGCACAGATCTCTTCCCTTCCCCTTGCTACTGGTGATGCTGAAACTGGTACAAATATGCATATAAACTAAGGAATATGCTTGCGTGTTGCAGGTTGCAGGAAGTAGTTTGGCTTCTCTCAGAGTCTAAAAGTGAACAGGAAAATTGTAGGCTCTACTCCTGGTAGCTGTAACTCCCCTTTTCTTCCTCTGGGATGTATACAGTGATATTAACTGATAGTAACCTGCTGGGTTGAATCTCTCCCAGAGCTACAGTCCAGAAATATGTATTTGTTGCAGTGGAAACAGAAAGTAACAATTACAAGAAACTAGCTTTTAAAAAAGGAATCAAGGAAAGCACAAGGAGCACGAAAGAAAATTTTTTTTCCAGCCTGCAATGCCACTCCAAAGTGCAATGAACCCAGGGGGAGCCTAACCCTATCCTGTCTGGGCAAAGACCATGGACCTCAGAGTGATGAGTGGCTTTGATGAGAGTGGCTGTTTGAAACCACGCATGGCAGTACTCCTGATGGGCTGGTGCAAGGACTCTCCTT
The DNA here is from genome assembly GCF_000691845.1 of Merops nubicus. Lineage (NCBI taxonomy): Eukaryota > Metazoa > Chordata > Aves > Coraciiformes > Meropidae > Merops > Merops nubicus. The sequence continues at coordinate 22,063 of NW_008609155.1, forward strand.
GGTGAAGACATCTTCTCGTTTGGGACCCAGCTAGCCCTAAAGAGTGGTCAAGAGCAAGATCTTTCCCTGACCCAGGATATGAAGGCATTGGCATGAGCAGCTTAAACTGAAAACAGCTCCCCTTTGCACATGGGAGATTGAATCATGAAAGCACTTATCTTCAATATGTAAACCAGGTGGAGCTCTGGGAGAAGACAATCATACACTGTGTACTGCTCACATTTATGGTCTGAAGATAATAAAGCTGTTTCCTTGTTGCACTGTTCAGAACAGCTTCTTAGTATTTCGGTGCACTGGGAGCCAGCTGGCGGATGCATTCTAATGTCATAGAATCATACAACTGTTTCGGCTGGAAAAAAACTTCAAGATCATCAAGTCTAACCATTAACATCAAGTCCACCACTAAACCATGTCCCTAAGCACTTTATCTACACATCTTTCAGATACCTCCAGGGATGTGGACTCCACTACCTCCCTGGGCAGCCTGGTCCAATGCTTGACAACTGTTTTGGTGAAGAAGATTTTCCTAATATCGAGCTTAAACCTTCCCTGGCACAACTTGAGGCCATTTTCTTTTGTCTTATCACTTGTTACTTGTGAGAAGAGACTGACTCCCACCTTGCTACAACTTCCTTTCAGAGAGTTGTAGAGAGCATTAAAGGCCTCCTCTTAGCCTTGTTTTCTCCAGCAACCCCAGTTCCCTCAGCCGCTCCTCATAAGACTTGTGCTCTAGACCCTTCATCAGCTTCATTTTCCTTCTTTGGACACCCTCCAGAACCTCAGTGTCTTTCCTGTAGTGAGGAGCCCAAAACTGAACACAGTATTCAAGGTGTGGACTCACCAGTGCCTAGTACAGGGGCATAATCACTTCCCTAGTCCTGACCACACTGTTTCTGATACAAGCTAGAATGTTGTTTGTCTTCTTAGCAACCTGGACACACTGCTGGCTCATGTTCAGGTGGCCGTCAACCAACAGCTGCAGGTCCTTTTCCACTGAGCAGATTTCCAGCCACTCAAGCCAGTAGTGTTGCATGGGGTTGTTGTGGCCCAGGTGCAGGACCTGGCACTTGCCCTTGTTGAACCTCATACCATTGGTCTCAGCCCATCAATCCAGCCTGTCCAGGTCCCTCTGTAGAGCCTTCTGAACCTCGAGCTTATCTACACTCTTGCCCAGCTTCATGTAATCCACAGACTTACTGAGGCTGCCCTTGACCCCCTCATCTGGATCACTGATAAAGATATTAAACAGAACAGGCCCCAAAACTGAGCCCTGGGGAACCCCACTTGTGACCAGCCGCCAACTGAATTTAATTCCATTCACCACCACTCTTTGGGCCTGGCGATCCTGCCAGTTTTTTACCGAGCAAAGAGTACCCCCTTTCAGACCATGAGTAGCCAGTTTCTCCAGGAGAATGCTCTGGGAAACAGTGTCAAAGGCTTTATTAAAGTCCACATAGACAACATTCACAGCCTTTCCCTCATCCACTAAACAGGTCACCTTGTCAGAGAAGGAGACAGAGTTAGTCAGGCGAGATCTGCCTTTGATAAACCCATGCAGTCTGGGACTGAACACCTTGGTTGTCCTGTATGTGTCTCATGATTGCACTCATGATTATCTGCTCCATAACCTTCCCCAGCACCAAGGTCAGACTAACAGGTCTGTAGTTCCTTGGATCCTCCCTGTGGCCCTTTTTGTAAATGGGTGTAACACTTGCTAACCTCCAGTCCCCTGGAACCTAACCAGTTAGCCAGGACTGCTGAAAAATGATGGAAAGTGGTTTGGTGAGATCTTCTACCACCTCCCATGGTATTCTTAAGTGGATGGCATCTAGCCCATAGACTTATGTGCATCTACATGGTGGAACAGGTCACACACCACATCCCCTTGGATTATGGGGGCTTCATTCTGCTCCCCATCCCTGTCTTCCAGCTCAGGGGCTGGGTACCTGGAGAACAACTGGTCTTAATATTGAAGACTGAGGCAAATATGATATTAAGTACTTCAGTCTTTTCCTCATCATTAGTCACTGTTTCTCCCTGTATCCAAGAAAGAATGGAGATTCTTTTTAGCCCTCCTCCTGTTGCTGATATATTTATAGAAAATTTTTCTGTTGTCTTTTATAACAATGGGAAATTTAAGCTTTAGTTGGGCTTTGGCCCTTCATAACTTCACAGCATCCTTGTTCAACTTCTTGGCAACTTGAAGAGTTGCCTGTCCCTTTTTTCAAAGGTCATAAACTCTGTTTTTTTCTCCGGAGCTCCAGCATAAACTCCCTGTTCAGCCAGGCTGGTCTCCTCCCCCACTGGCTCATCTTTTTGCACATGAAGACAGCTTGATCCTGTGCCTTAAAGATTCCTTCTTGAAGAAAGTCCAGCCTTCTTGGACTCCTTTGCCCTTCAGGACTACCTCTCAAGGGACTTTGTCAACCAGGCTCCTTAACAAGTCAAAGTCTGCCCTCAGAAAATGTAAGGTCGCAGTTCTGCTGACCCCCCTCTTTATTCCTCTGAGAATTGAAAACTCGATCATTTCACGACTGCATAGCATGGATGGAAGTACTCAAATGGCACCAGTTATATTATGATGTGCCAGTATATATCTGAATGCACTCTGTGTGGAGCAGAAACATGGTTGCCTAGGAAAAGACACCATCAGACAGAAATATTTTGCATGTATAATTTGGCAGAGTTTAAGGATCTAGCCATTAACTTTAGAATCTGACCATACAATGTCTTGGGTGATTTTATATCTTTCTTGAATTGTTTTCAGGCACTTTCTCTGCTAGTTATTGTACTCCCTAGACTGAATTTTACTACACTGATTACTGATTACTTGGGGTTTTTTCCTCCCTCAGGGAAAACTAGTGTTTGAACAGTTTCAACAGATAAAAATTGAAGTGAAGGTAAATGGTACATCTTTTATTAGAACATATCTGTATAATTAAAAAAAAAAAAAAAAGCTACGGAACATGTTAAGGTAAATTAATAGGTGACTTCAAAAACTCTTAACAACTGAAGGATGATGCAGATCAGTGTGGTTTTTTAAATTTCATTCAGGACTTATCACTTTTCCAAAATGTAGGTAAAGTTTATGAACTTCTGATTTGCACAAGTTTCAGTCAAAATTCTCAGTTCAGATTTTGTTTGATGAGTCTTTTGACATACAAAAGATAGGAAAGTAGGGGTATCACACACTTTCATTTAGTATTTTAATTGCTGAGTCTAAATTTGGCAGTGTCTCCATCTTAATGGAACTTAATGGCACTGTAATTACTTGGTGGTGTCACGGAGAATCAATTCCTGACTATGTTCAGTAATAGTACTTTCATGTCTCAACTGAATTCAAACACAGAGACATTCCTGCCAGTGGAGAAATAAGCCACAAAACACTTCTTCATAACTGGTCATAAACAGTAGCGCTAATGTCTTGATAATAACTTTTGTCCTTTTTGCCAAAAATTTTTCCTTCATATTTTTGCACATTTGATTAAACTCTGGGACATGAGAGGTGATTTTATGTTTCTATTACAGTAATTTGCCTGCATACAGGCAAAATTAAAAATTATGAGTGCCTGAAAAATTATTATCTTTATTATACTGTAGGTAAATCATGTTTTATTATTTTTTCTTTCAACCAGAGTGATTCCTTGCCAACTATTCTAAATCAGAGGTGCTCTTTCCAGAGGAATTGTCCAACAGCAAATGCCCTGAGATTTGCTCCACAGCTGGGGAGGGCAGTGAATGTGAATGTTCACAGCTACCAACAGAAGACCTCTGATCAAGAAAGGCTCTAAAGTGTTATTTACAAAAAGTCATACATTTGGTGGCTTGCCTGGGGGCATTGTGTTGAACCAAAATATCCTCCCTCAAGTGCAGTCAGAAGAGGATTCAAGCATCTGTAAGCAGCCTGAAATCTGTACCATTTAGCATTAGCAATGCTCTTGGTGTTGCCTTGACATTTGTAAGTCTGTCTCACTGGTTGCTGGGACATGCAGGTTCACATGAAGTCCCTAAGACAGTTCATATGGGAAGAGTCTCAGACACTGTCTCCTTCCCAGATACTAGAACCTTTCCTAAAGAAACACAGTATATGGAGTTGCTGTAGTCTTCTGAAGTGACTTAGCTGAGGACAAGGATGAGCTGCATTCACGACCTGGGAGTTGATGTTGCACTGTTGTTGTACCTGGCCTCTGGGAAAACTGGTCACTTGGCAGGTCAGCTGAGCAAGGCTAAATGCAGCATGTGCTTTGGTGAAGAATGGAGATGCAGGTGGAGGAGGGCAAGCCTGGAAATGAAGGTATCAATCTGGTACGCAAACACTTGGCCAGAAATACAAGGATACTAGAGCATACTGAAGCTGACCATTGAAGCTCAGAGGAGGAGGGGTTACTGGTTCTTCTGCTGACCACTTGCCCAGTATGGAATGTTATTATCATTAACAGACAGACCAGCAGCCAAACTCCACCCTCCACTCCCATATCACACACCAGAGATCCAAAGTGCCAGACAACCGGAGTAAAGAACAAGTCAATGCACTCACTCACCACAGTGGACATGAAGAAGGAGGCAAGCCAGGCAAGGAACCAAAAACCAAACCATAAGACACAGTAGCAGCCAGACCATGAGTCTAGTTGTATAGTAGGGACTCAGAAACAGCTTCATGTTCTGGCCCTGACACCCTGGGAGTTCCACTTGCCACAGAGAGTCAGGGAGTCTTTCTGACAACCAGAATCCCCACACAAGACATACACTATACCAAGAAACCTCCCAACTCCACTTCAAGTGATCAGTTCTTATAAAGGTGGCTTCTTACCCCACCTCCAAGTTAATGTGGAAGGTGGGGGCAACTGGTGGTGATCTCCTAATCAGTTCAACCCAAGGCTGGCCAGACCCTGGGTGAAGAGCAATCAGGAGGGTCTTTCTTGCCTGGTTGTGGACATCATCTCAACCCTCAATTCAGGGCTGGGGGTTTAAATCCCAGCACTTCACTGGTGGAGATCCTGTGACCAATGAAGTAATTGGAAACACTTCAGCAGGCTGCAACATAAAGCCTGTACAGCTGTAAACGCATCAACAAAATGTAGATCTGGCATGTTTGTCAAAAGTGGTAGGTACAAAGAAGGACTGCCAGTGCCCCTTAGGCTGCTGTTAGCAGAACACATTCTAGTCAAATCTAGTTTTGAGGGGCAGCTGATGGGAATCTGGATGCCTGGGGTCCTGAGGGTCTGTGAGAGCTTTGGCTCTCACTTATCTACAGTTATCACTCTTATGAAAAAAATCAACTTTGGAATTTAGAGGTTAAGGAGGGGGGAAAAAAAATAGGTAGAAATCTAGTTTCCTCTTTCTAGTTTCTTTCTTTACTTACCAGGAACCAGACATCTGTAGGCCAGGTCAGTTCCTCGTATGAGTGAGGTGGTCCTTGGAAGCAGCTAAAATCCTGAAAGTACTTTTAAATGGCAAGGCAAAGCTGGACTTGCAAGTATCATTGTATTATAAGCAGCTCTGACACTTTTTTCTTAGTGATGTGCCTCCAGAAAAGGGAGATCACAGATGGAAAAGACCACAAAATGGTTTGTGAAATGCTTCATGTCCTCCTCTCCTCTGGTGATCTAGAGATGGGTTTGTTCATTTTGATAAGCCTAATAACAGAGTTCACATGGTCATGTGTTGAACAAAAGAGCTAGAGCTCATCAAATACTCCAAACTGAAACAGTCACCTCTCATGAAGCCCGCTGACAAAGACTCATTCTGTTGATGATCTGGGAATCTTTGAGCACTCCCTGTTGGAAGCCTGCTGTTAGACTTGTTGTTGAAATATCTTTATTGTCTTACCTTTTCAAAATGCAGCTCTTTGTTCTCTCATGGGATGTTACCTGTCAATCATCCAAACTCCATCCTGCTTTGGTAATTAGCTAGTTTTTGATCAGGGACCAAGAAGTAAAAAGGTGAACCCTGCTGTGTACGGAAAAGAGGAAGCTAAACTGGAATTACAGATGAGAGTTGGAAACCCAATTCTCAACTGCCCATGATGGGTCCAGCTTCAGTTCTAACAGACCTTTTCAACGTACACTGATCAAGAACCTGGTCTCTAAGCTGGGGTGGAAAGGATGTGTGTTAATATATGAGAAAGAATTTTTTCTTGAGTTAAGGAGCACTCAGATGGTCTCTGAAAAGATCTAGAACATGTGTGTGGCTTTGCAGAATTCATCTTTTGGTTCTCTAACATGAAAATGATCTTCTGCCTCTGACTATTCTGTCACCAATATCTTTCCTTCTGCACCTCAGGATGTTTAATCCTGTTGCAGCCCAGCTATCAGAATTGGGCATGATGTCCAGCATCTGCCCTGTCAGGCTTGACTTTGGCCAAAACAAAGGAGGATCTTCACACAGATGAGGTAAATGGATTAGCCTTGTTGCAGGAATTGCAATCAAACACTTTGATCAAAGCCAAAGCTTTCCGTTGCCTGTTTAGCTGTATCATGGAGAAGTTGACATCTCTAGACCCACAGGAATCTGTAGGTTAGTTTCTTGTGCCAATAGAGTTTACCAAATTTCAAGGGCTAAACTTAGTCTCAGCCCAAACAGATATAATGGAAGTTACTCCAAAGAATGAAGGAAAACCATTTCATTTAAGATCAAGCTTTTAGATGGCAGAAGAAAATTGTGATAGATCACTCCTGGTTCTTATACCATATAGCATTCAGAGCATTTTCATTCATCACTACTTCAGATTGTCAATTATTCCAAAGAAGAGGCATAAAAGACTAGCTGCTGCTGAATTATACTCTCTAATTCACTCATATATTATGTGTGCATCTACAGAAGCATTTGAGTATGTTTATTCTGCTCATTAGTTACAAGTATTAATACAAAACAACATAATAAAAGGCATATTTATTCTGATCGCGCCATCCATATTCAGATGGAGAAGGAACTCCCAGGGACTGACCAATTGGATGAACTCCGTTTCATCCACCTAGAATCAAATCTGCAAGATACAATTAGTTTGCAGATGGTGATTTAGAGTGAGAGTCACGGAATTTTTTATTACTTTTATGGTATGTAATAAGAACACCAACAATGAGACACTGTGGGTCCTGTAGGATCCTCCTGCCTGGTTTTCTCACAGGGCAATGTGGAAAGTCCTCCCATTATCTCCCAGTACTTTTCTACTTCATGGGGTTTTTTTTAAGTGGAGGAAAAATCATTGTTACATCATTGGACCGTAGTCCATTAATTGTGGAAGATATCTTTCCCTCTTTTTATATTAGAACTGTCTCCTGTAAAAGCCAATTAAAGCCCCTGAAGAAGATCCTTTAATTTACGGACCACCGCTGCTTGTCACAGTAGCCCATTGTGGAATTGTTCCTGCAGCAGCTGATCTTGAAGAAAAGGAAAGCATACACTGGCTGTCCCTCTACTGGCTGTCACTCTACTTTACCCTACCACTGCCCAGCTCCGCTCTGTTCTAATTATTATTTATGCCTTTGATGCATTTCAGCTGTCCTCATTAATCTGAAAACATTCTTATCTTGAAACATATACCAGAGTCACCTAATTTTTAAAATTTATTTCTATTTTTCGTTGTTTAGCCTCTGTGTGTGACTCTCAGAATGAGAACAGTAATGAAGCATTTTCTTGTCATACAGATATAAGCTTTATTTCTCACCACTGGAAAGAAAGTAAACATTTGCAAACATGTCTCCAGGTGATCTGTCAGTCTGAGTGGTTTGTAGCCAGCAGGCAAGGGCTAGTACAATCCATTCTACAGACCTTGTAAGGCTTTGGGAGAGTACATTCTAAAGCACCTGAGTTGTCAAAACAAGAATAGCCTCCATTACAGCTTGTTAATGATCTCAGATGAGTATGGGATGCTTGAGAAAGAAGTAGGAAGTTGTATATTGTGCAAAGTGCTTCTCCTCTTTCTACAGAAATTATAATTATTTAATAACTAGACAATGACTTTGAGTTACAAAGAGATATCAGTGTGCATAGAGTACTTCACTGCTGTCATTTACAAGAGATGCATTACAAATATTTAGCAAATGCTTTTTTGCTTTCTTACATCTGTATTTCTACAAGCAGCTGGAATTTCCTTGGAATTAGTAAACTCTCTATAGATTATTTAGTTTGATGCCTGGTATAACAAGTTGTAAGTCCAAAACTAGAGCTGGATGGAAATCTGACCATCCATTTCATAATGATCCCATAATTAGAGGAAAATTCCATTCCAAAAAGCAGCTGAGAAAAGAAATGTTGTCCAGTGAAGTGAAATGTTTAACAAACAGTAGCAGAGGTGAAACTAAATCCTTCCCTTGAAAGCACAAAAATAATTAATTCCAACTTTGATTTATGTCCTGCACAGTAAAATAATAGTTTGGAGGTGTAGAATGGCCTGTTGTTTTAAACAAAACATTTAATTTTTTTCAGAAAGTTCTCTTTATTTTGTTCCTGGAGTGATTTTTTTTTTTTAAATCAACCTGCTTTTATGCAACAAAATTATTTGCTTTCAGCAGAAGCTATTTTCTTTCAGTAGAAAACCTAAACTTTTAGTCAGTTGGTTAAAAGTTCTGTTCCAAAGAATGTAAACAAAAAGAAAAAATCTTTGTGTAAAAATTTTGTTTGTGAAAAGTTTACCACACCATTTAGCAAACTAGTGTATTGCTTTTCTATCCTTTGCTGTGATAAGCATTTTACCTTGTTTCTATTATGAGTTTATATAAATTTGATTTCTCAAAGTTTTTGTTTTAAGCCGATTTTTCTGGAAGAAAGCTAGTCAGAAACAATCAGCAGAACTGGTCATAATATTTGTATAATTGTCTTGTTGATGCTATTATTACTGTTGATATTTCAAATAGTATTTTTTTTTAATTAATAATGCTAATAATAGCAATAGCCATAACAGAAGCAACGAATGTATCTGGACATTTGGCCAATTCAATGTACTCCATATAAAGTGATCTTTAAGTAATAATGGGATGAACAAAAGAAGCATTTAGAAGACCACCTGTTTTTTTCAAATCTTATCCAGACCTCTTGAGTCATCAAAATGAGTCCAGAAATATTATCAGAATATTTTCCTTAGTGCAATTTGCAATCAATCCTGAATGTACCATCCCTAGTAAACTAGGAACTTTCTTATGATAGCATGACACTTCTGTTTCTGAGAATGTTGAGAGGGATAGAAGAGCATTTTGTAATTAATGTTTTGAATATCTATGATGTCCATATCTTAATAAAAGGCTTGGGAAATATTTTCTCAGTAGTCCATTTCTTGGATGACAGCTGATTTGTAACAATTGATCAGTGTGTTTAATTTTACTAAAACACTTTAAAAACGTCGAACTTTCACAGAAAATTAAGAAAATAAATAATGCTTAGGAAAACCCATTAAATTTATTTGGTTCATATTTGATTTTGAAAATAATTTTCTTTCCTTCATTTTTCTCATTTTTTTCCAAAGAGAAGGGTAGAAAGTCCAAAAGCAAAAGAAATAGCCCCGTTTTTCAATTTTCAGTTTTCTGCCTCTTAAAGGAAAAAATAGATTTTAAAAAAAAATAAACAATGTGTATCCAGAGACAAACAAGTAAATACAGCTACATATCTTATAAAAAAGTAACAAAACATTCATTAAAGTAGACCAGCACTGAAACACAGACTCCTACAAGGGAAAATACTCACAAAGATCTTGCTATATTTGTTTACCAGAATGAGAAATTCACCCCGTACTTCAGTTTAATTGGTGTCAGAACATTCATTTTCAGTTGAGAAACAACAAAATAATGTATATTTGATTTAAAAATTAATAAAGCTGGATGAGATGAGGAAAAAATTAAAGTCTTTCATCAATAACAATGGAAGTTAATGAATCAAGCCTTGCTTTGGTGCATGTAAGGGTTCTGTTTTCATTGTGAGAAATAACCTGTTATGAATATGCACTTTCACTATATTTGGCTTTTCTTTCCATAAAACCAACTAATTTTTGCAGGCACCCTGTACAGGCTTAGGAAAAACTGTATCATTGCATCTGTCTTCAAGAGCTTAATGATACAAAAAAAAAAAAAAACAAGGAAAAAAAAATGGGGAAAAGCTCTGCTTTTAGTATTCAACACAGAAAGAGACTGGACAGGCCAAAATCCAACAGCCATTTGAGGGAGTAATGATACCCTTTGTTCTGGGTTCCTTGTCAGATAATGAAATGCAGTGGAAGTAATCTGGTCCCTGTACTGAGCCACTGTCTAGCCTCATCTGGAGCTGAGACACTAGCCTGTGGGTTCTGTCATAAATCACCAAG
>NW_008609155.1:32369-32575 GCF_000691845.1 Merops nubicus
ATTATTTGTAAGGCTGTGTTGCAGGAGGAGGTTTGGGAATCATCAAGGGTCTCCAGTGCACTATGGCAGGAGAGTAGGTGTATAGTGGCATACCATGTAGCCTTCTTGAGGCTGTGTTGCAGGAGGAGGTTTGGGAATCATCAAGGGTCTCCAGTGCACTATGGCAGGAGAGTAGGTGTATAGTGGCATACCATGTAGCCTTCTTG
>NW_008609156.1:0-19936 GCF_000691845.1 Merops nubicus
ATAAATATAAATATAAATATAAATGGATGTAAACGATATCTTTGGGTTTTGCCTCATTTGCTTTTGTATTCTCCGTTTGCAGAACATCTGTATAACCCATATGTGGTAATAATTTCATGCACAAACTTCAGTACGCACAGTGCTGTAGAAGTTGAACAAACCTTGTCAATCACTGAACACAGGAAAACCTGTTGGTGGAACAAATTTGCTGCATGCTTTAATTTTAGTCAAAGAGGCCTTGTTTCCCCTAGATTTTCATGGTTTTTTGTTCAACTAGAATTTTTTTCATACATCTGAAATTTGCTCCAGGTTATATGATGTTTTGTGTTCCATCACGACATGGCATATCACCAATTGATACTATATAATCCATGATGAAAATACACCCCTAATGCTCCATGACAAATGGAAAGAATGTGGATATCTTATTTAAAACAGTAGAGGGGAAATGGAACACAGCCCAGCTCTGTAGCTTAAATTTATCCTTTTTGTGAAAGCAAAAGGGGTATATAATTAAAAGTTATCTGTATCTTCGGTGATTTGGAAGAGGGACTCAGTGGTTTAAGCTCTTCTGAGTTGGCTTGCCCATTTTTTTAAACTGCTTCCTACCCACACTTACTTCTGTAATAAATGTGCCAGTATAATTTTGGATATGCTTTTATGATATTAAAATAAGCGTTCTGGAAAACTCATTTAGCATTTGAGTATAACACTGCTATAGAATTAGAAAAAACAGAACAGAAAACTTTGCCCTTTTGAAATCTGTGAAAACAGCCCATTTGACTACTCGAGACTGTGGTTGCACCATTTTTAAATTTTCTTTTAACATTCCACAGCATGATAGATGCAATGCCAACACAAAGAAAGGTATATGGTCTCTACTCCAAACAGCAAGCATTGCCAAAGATGAAATTTTCTGTTACATTCTACAAACTAGTTTCCGACTCTATGGACGTGTTTTTTAATAAATTCAGTGGGCTTTTGAAATAGTATCCCTAGATTCTCATACTTAAATTACTTTTAAAAATGTATCACTTTTTTTCAGGGATCTGCTTATTAATGTTAACATTACTTATTAACATTAATTATTAACATTAGTCTTATACTTATTTGCAAGTAGTATAGTCTGATAGTACTGTAGGAGAAAAATCAATTATAATTTTAAATGCATTAAATATTTTGAAAATAAGTAAATAGATTTATTTATTCCTTATGATATGCTTAATACATGTATAAGTAGATGTTTAAAATCTTTGCATTTGCAACCGGAATTGAGCCTTTTTATTCTACCTGCAGCTGGGCTACAAACTGAGTGCATAAATAACAAGTGTTCTACTTTCAGTGACTCATTTCTCATCTTCCTCAGGGTCAATAAAGCCACTAAATATTTCTTAGATGTGCCCTACAATATAGGGTCTCAAATCAAAATGCTGTTATTGTGGGATGCCTCATGTTGAGATTAACCATTATCTTATTTGAAGATTTTTCTTCTAGATCAGTGGCTGGTTCTTCTGGAATGGCCAACATTCATGGCTGATATTCAACAGGCACAAAAAAAAAATTCATTTTCTTTCACTAAAATTTGACCTTTTTTCCCCTGATGCTGCACAATGCATTTTAATGAAAAGATTTTAAGGAGCTGAAGTGAGATAGGGCCTGGAAACTGTTCTACATTCTTCTGTGCTTTCCAGTTCTTCCATTTTCTTCCCTGCTCTTCTTCCACCATGTGAGACAGACTGCATTGCATCAGTGCAGTGGGACATGATCAACAGTGCTACATTTAGCTGTTTGTAATAAACATTCTCTGAATTATTGGAAATATTTCTACTTTGGGAACAAAGTATGATGCACATTTTTTTTTTTTTTTCCCCCTGAATGAGCAAGAGAGAAGAACTGAAAATCAGCTCCAGGAATCTTGCATTGCTCTGCAAAACGTTGCCATTAAGCTAAACTGTCACTAGTAAAACTGGGATTATTTGTAGTCATATAATTTCACCTTCCCTGACTGAAGCTTTAATTATTGCATTTTGAGGCAGATTTTTTGTCATAATAACGCAGCTGAAGACATTGCAAGATCATAATGAACTGGAAAACATAACATTGACTGAGAATCAAAACCAACTCAAAATCAATATGAAACATCATTACTTCATGGGACCACAGCAGTAACGGTAAGAGAGTATTCTTCACTGAATAGGTATACTCCTAGATGGTTTTGGCCCCCATGGTATTGAAATTGTTATCATAGACCCCTAAAGAAAGACAAAAATATTGCCCCTAAAGTCTGCAGAAGGCAAAAATATTAGGGGAGCAACCAGTCAGTATCATGGAGAATTTTGTACAGCTTGGTAAATGGTTGAATAAACCTATTTATATTTCAACACGGTGACAGGAAAACTCGTTCATCTACAAAAAATGGATTAAGAAATTAATCTGAAGAAGCTTGTGTGAAATAAATCAGGTGAACAGGCTCTCCCATGGTAATGCAACGCTTACATGTAACCCAGGAATTTAAACTCAGAAAGTGTAGGAAGGTTAGATACTGCTGTGCCATCCTGCTGGGATAAGAAACCCAGCTCCGGTGCCTACAATTTGAGAAGGATTTTGAAAAATCAAAGACATTTTAGACAAGGTCCTCAAGGATGATTAAAATGGAAACTCCTCCTCATGGAATTAATGGAATAAACTACTTAAGACACTGAAGACAGCTGAAAAATTACTTAAGTACCTACCTAGAGAACAGGAATTCAATAATAATGGGTTATTTGATCTCACAAATAAAGGTGTGACATTCTGAAGGCTCAGAAGGGCTGTTTTCACTGATTTCAAAAGGGCAAGGTTTTCTGTTCCACTGAAGTGGCAGAGATATGGTCAGAATTAAAAGTGATAGGATTGAAATTTCATCAGTTTTGGGGTCTTCAAGAAAAGATTCCCATTCCTTATGATGACTGATGACTTTCATGCATGAGGTAGCTGACTACAGTGAGAAGGACATGGTTCTTTCATCTACAAAAGGGAAGACTCTTATGAGCAGGCTATTATATTGGAACTCAGACACTTCTTACAGAGGCACAGTTAAGCATCTCACCTGGATGCTGAAATGGATTAATTCATAGGAACTAGTGTACTCAGACCATTGAAAGAAACTGGAATGAGAGTGAGGCCTTGACACATAAAATGCTGAAATATATTTGTAATGTACACCAGGTCTCTAGTGGAGGAACAAGCTCGACATGTGAAGGGTTTCTTTGTGTTACTCTGCACAGTCAGGTTGAGATGGCAGTCCAGTGACCATCAGGCATATGCAAGGCCACTGGCCAGGTGAAAGGTCAATCCAAGATGCCCAAGCAATAATTGGGGCAGAGGGACACCTCCAGCATTTCTCAGGGCAGGGCTGGGTGCCTGGGGCTGAGCTGAAATCAGGCCTCTGGGCCACGGGCAGGGTGTGGGGGAAAGCCCCAGGCAAGGCTAGCCAAGACCAGTAATGCCCCTTGGGGCCTTGACTGCAGCCTCATAAGGCTCAGTAATTAATATGTTTTGGTTTACAACCTTCTTCAGAAAAGACATCTTTGGCACGATGGCATTTTCTGTCAAGACTGCTGATCTGTATCTCTTACTGCCATTTGCAAAAAAGAGTCACCCATCCTTTAACAGTATATTTGAAAAGTGATGTTCTCATACAAGCATGACGTTGTCTTCTGAGACCATTGTTCTCTGTTTACTAAGCGATAGCAGCTCTTGGGTCATGAGATCACACCAGGCTTTTTATCCTGCTGTACCCCTTTCTTTATACAGCAGACATCAGGTTTTAGTAGTTTTCAGTATCCTGTCAGGTGAAATGTTGATGCATGACAATGTAAATTTAATCATTGCCCTTCTGTAATTTAATCTAAATACAAATCAGGCTGGTTCTGCAGGTTATTTTACAGTGCTTTATTATTTTGATATTGTTTTTTAACAACACTTTAGATTGGAGATAAGGATTGGCAGTTACATGGAGTTACACTCCCCACAAAATTCTTTATCTACTAATTTTTGTGGCTCACGTTTAATTCTTTCTGCACCAGAAAATAATTTGTTATGCCTAATTGCCTACTTAGTTGTAATGTTTTCTTGTAAAGCTATCATAAGAAAGTGAAAATAGCAAGCTAGGACAAATATTAGTCTTCTTCAGCCAGCATAAACAAACCTATGCCTACCTTGCTCCAGGGGTCCAATAATTTCTACAATGCAAATATGAGCTCTTTCATTTGGCTTGGCCTGTACTTTTGGCATATGCAACAAACTTAAAAATACTTCCTTTCCATTCCTTTTATTTCCAATATCCAAGTTCCATTTTTGTAGCTTTTGAAATAGTTTTTGTATGTCTTGGAAACACTATTTTAGCATAGTTAGAGAAAATCTCATCTAGTATTGTGAGAATCATCCATAAACCAATAGCAACAGCTGGGAATATGCTATTATTATATAATTATTATTTTTATATTTTTATTTTTGCTATTATAATACAACAGTAGTTACTCTGTTTTGAGCTAGAACAGAACTAATTCCGTTCAGTGACTTTACTTTTCAGCTAAGTCTCTACTAACTAGCTGCTCTGTCTGAAGCCAGCAGCACATTTCCACAGACAGTGCCTGCTTCTAGCAGTGATAACGCTCCATGTTCAGAGTTACCACCAAGGACTGGTGTGCAGACCAAGGTCACTGCTGAATCCTCTGCACCACACAGAGGGGGGCAGAAAGGAAAAGGGAGGAGCAGCCAGGACAGGTGACCCTACACTGACCAACAAGGTATCCCATCCCTTATATGTCATGTTCAGTATAAAGCTGAGGGATCACAAGGGTCTACCTCTCTTCTTCAACAGCCAGAATCCAAGGAGGACTCTGTCCATTCTGCCTTTTACCCCAATCCATGTGTTCCTCAGCCGGGTTCCCATCTGCCACTGAGGCCAGTCTGGGATTTCCCCTGTGCCTGCTCCACAGCATCAGTGGTGATGGTGGTGCAATTGCCATCAGAGAGGATGGGTTTAATACTGCGTTTGTATATGTTTGTATATACTCCATTTTATTATTATTATTTTACTTAAAGCTGTTTTAGTTTTCTAATCCATAAGTCTCTCTCCCTTATTACCTTTCTCTTCCCCTTTGTGAAGGGAGAGGAGTTAACACAAAACAACAGCCCTGACCCTAAACTTTGACAGTAGTATTAGTACTTTCCTTAGTATCTCACCTCCAAAGGTGTAATAAAATTGCATGTGACCAGACAGTTTGATATTTTTTCTTTTTCAGGTCAACAGACACAGACTCTGCCTTAAGACTTTGCTCTGAGGCACTTTTGCCAAACTTCCATGCCAGGAATATCCAATCTTTTGAATCAGGGCTGGATACCTGTCTGGAAATCTCTGCAGTTTGGTCTCTCACACCACTCTCCTATGTCTTATGGATGCAGCAGAAGCTCAGAGGACTAAATATCTGGTAATGTGTCAATGCATTTCAGAAAAGTTAAAAATACTTTTTGAGCCAAATTAAATTGTCAGTTGTAGAGCTCTGCTATTACGAATGTACCAACCAATACATTTTTCCCCCAGGCATGAATTCAATCTGAAATCATATATGTGTAGCTGAAAAAAAAAAGTGTCTGTTCTCCAAGGTGTAGAAAGGGTGCTTGTGAAGTGCTTTTGGCAAAGACAAGGAGTGGTTTATGGTCAGCTTCCATCCACACTTCATAAATAACATTCTTGCTAATGAAGACAAAACTTTCTATAGCTAATCACTAAGGCCAAAGAGTCCCTTCCATTTGCTCTCATCACCAGCCTGCATTTGTTAGCTTGTCTGAGGCAATGATCTCTAGTTTTGACAATGCAGTTATAAGAAACATGAAAATAAAAAAGAAAGTACATTTGGCTTGTTAAGGCAGGTAGGTGATGGCCTCAGCCGCACTTTCAATTCCCTGTACATATTGTTGGGTTAGTTTCTGAATGAGGTATGCTGTTTCCACCATATGAAATTTGTATTTTTGTTTCTTTTCATTTTATTCCACAAGCTCTAACTCCTTTCAAGGCTGCCAGGAATAACTTGTCAACCTACTGTTTCTCTTACATCAAAATTTCATCTATGTATACCTTAACAACCTCTAGACTATCAGACCAGTGTATTTTCATGTGAAACATCTGTTAAAAACAAGTCAGATGGTGATCTTCAAAAACAATGTTTCCTGATAGGGAGGAAAATGGTCAAAAAGCTACTTTATTTTCCTTTTGCATCAAGTGCAGAAAAATGTTTCCAGCACTTCCCTATAGAAACATAGTAGAAAACATTCCCATTTTACAGGTTTTGAACCTACACAGAAGTGAAATATTCCACCCTTTTTTCCACTGTGCCTCCTGCCCTGGCCAGGAAGTTGCACCCATGGTACCAGCTGTTTCACTTGCTTTCATCCTGCCGAGCAGTAACTCTGCCCTGTTCCAAAGCAGCTTCTATTTCAGGACGAAGGGTGTTCTCATAGTAATTTGAACAGGAGGGCACAGGAGAGTGGCAGAAGGAAGGCAATGTGGTTTTCTCATCTGTGTTCTGAAACCCACTGAGATCTTCAAAAGTCCTTGGAAAGTCCCACTCCAATACCTTTGACCTTTTCTTTCCAACAGAGTCTCTGTATGAGTGTTAAGTCCTAGTCTTCATTACGTGTTGCTTATTTAGCATTTATTCCCTCACTTAGCTCCCCAGCCCTGTAACTCAGGCCCTTGACTTCTCTTCCAACACAAAAGAAATAAAAAAAAACCCCAACCTCTAAAAATGCAAGTCTGTCTTGGTGGGTTTAAGACTTTGACAGATAAAATCCAACAAATCTTGCAGCAGTGTCTGAGACGATTTCTTGTGTCTCCATTACCATCTCCATTGTGGGGCTGGCAGAAGGGAACGTACTTGTGGCTTTGCTGGGCTAGCGCTGACAGTCAGCCTCAAATCACCAGCGAAGGTGGGCTTCAACTACATACAATTCCTGTGGTGAAGCAGACTGTGCATGGGCATACCTCTCCTCCTGTCATTTCTGCTAAAAGGTGATACCTGTTACAAAGAGACCAGGGCAAACTGCTGGGAAGCAGTAACATCTTAAAGCACCTGAACTGTTGCTAAGTGAAGCTGAATGAAAGCCCTTAAATCAGTCACAAGTGCTTATACTTTCATTTTTCAATTTTACTCTCAGTTTCTCAGTATCACTCATATTTTTCATTTTTATGTGGAGCGATATTTCCCTCAGATTGCTACAGTACTTTCATGGTCAGCCTTCTCTACTACACATTAACTGAAAAGAATTAAAAACATTAAATGATTCTGAGCCAGCTTCTGTCAGAAGTAAACTTAATTTCTGACTCTTCTTTCTTCCAGACACTACTTGTCAATGGAGAAGAGCTACTTAAATCTTTCCTAGTTCATATTCATAGAGCTTTAACTCCAGTGGGACTTTCTTCTGGCTGGTCCATTTCTCACTACAGGAATTTTTTAGTTTATTTTCTTGCCGATTTCGTTCAGTGGTTACTCGGCACCAAATACTCTGACAGAGTTTTGCTTCATTCAGCATCTGAATTTTAACTCGTTTAGAGCTTGCCATAATCCTCTATACAGTTTCTGTGACCAGTGACCCCACTGGATCATGCACAAGAACCTTATAAAATACAGTTCCCACATTCTTCACAGTACTTGCATTAATTGACAAACTTTCTGAAAATTATCATGTTGCAATAGTAGAAGTGAAACTACCATTTGCATTACCCCTTTTCTGAGTTACTTTTGACATATTGCAGTTCATGGCATTTATTTATTTATTTACTCATTTATTTATTTTTAATTTTAAATGGCAGGGACTCACGCTTTTGGAGGACAGAAGTATAAGTTCTGTTGACAGTAACTGTGAAGATCCAAGGGCTCATGAGTTGTAGCATGGCAACAACTCAGATGGTCCTAGACAAGCACTGATGTATCACTATTGGTTTCTTGTCAAATGTGTTCCCCCAAGTGTAAATATGCACAGAACGTGAATATATTAAACCCATCTCAACCACCGCATTTAGCCTCCTCAGCTCTTGTGAACAGACATGCAAAAAAACACTCTCAACGTTTTTTCCCTCACTTCTAAAAAGCCCCAGTATCTTTGCTTCCCACCTTTAAAGAAAATCAATGTTTGGCAGCTGTCGTGTTTTTGCTATGTTCCTGATTTCCCTCTGTTTTTGGCATTGCCAACACATTCTGCAATATGCTGCAGTGCCCTTAATAACATTTTGGAACAGCCTCGCTAGAAATGCCAATTCACAGAGGATTGAATCAGCATGTATCACCTCCACTGGGTACAGTTATGGGTTTTGAGCCTTTCCCAGTATTTAATTGTTGAGATTTCTTTTCAGATGTGAGGACTGTCCCAGTTCTGTAACACATTTCACTCTTTGCTGTGCTTTTACATACTTTGGCTGAAACATTGCTGATGGCACAAAAAACTCTGCATTTCTTGACTGACCAGACGTATCGTTATGGTTATCATTTTATTTCAGTTTCATGTTCCATCATTAACAGGCATATGTGCCATATACAAGTTGGCCACCTCTGTTCTTTGGTTCAGTATCAATTATTTTCCAAGGCTGAAACTGGATTCTGAGCCTCCAGCTACCCTTATAGTGTCTGTAATTTGTCACAGGTGTTTGCTGGAACAATTCCAGCAACAGACACCACCCTAAAAACTGCAGGACAATGTTAAATTTACGTGACATGGTGAGAACTCCCTTTGCCACTACCTGGGATCTGTTTCTACAGTACTATGGTTTATGACCCTGTGTAACCATCTATCCTGACTTCTAGGTGGTATTTGATGTTGCTGTTTTAAATATATTTTCTTCTACCCTACTCAAACTGGATGCAGAATTCCAGATGCTGTCTCAAAAGTGCCAAATGGAGAAGGAGGATCACAATCACCTCCCCAGGCCTGCTGGCTGCAGTCTTGCAGTCTTGTTAATGCAGCCCAGGATACTGTTGGCTTTCCTGGCCACAAGGTCACATTGCTGCCTCATATTTAACTTCTTGTCCTCCAGGATCACAAAGTCTTTTTCGGAAAACCCGTTTCTCAGACATCTGACCCTCACCCTGCATTGTGGCATGAGTTTATCCCATCCCAAATGTAAGAATTGGTATTGCCTTTGTTGAACTTAATGGAATTCCTGTCAGCCCATTTCTTCACCCTGCTAAAGTCCCTCTGAATTAGAGCCCTGCGCTCCAATGTGTTGACTGCTTCCTCCTCCCCTCCACTTTGGTGTCATCTGCAAACTTCTTGAGAACACAGTCTGTCCCACCAGCCAGGTCATCAGTTAAGAGACTAAACACTGCTGGTGCTTGTATCGATCCCTGAGGGACACCACTGGTTACCGGCCAACATGCAAGTTACTTTGCGTCACTGATCGCAACCTGTTGAGCCCAACAGTACAGTAAATTTTCCACTCACCTTAAACTCCGCTTATCTAGCCTGTATCTCACTAGCTTGGTGATAAGAAGACTACAGGAGATTGTGTCAAAGGCTTGCTAAAGTCAAGGTATATAACACAAACTGCCCTCCCCCTGTGCACAACATCACCATAGAAAAGAAATGAGATTGGTCAGACATGGTTTGCTCTTGATAAGCCCCTGATGGCTGCTCACAGTCACCTTCTTGTCCTTCATATGTTTAGAAATGTCTTCCATGAGGATTTGCTCCATAACTGTCTCAGGGACTGAAGCAGACCTCACTCGTCTGTAGTTACCTAGATGCTACTTCTTGCTCTTTCTGAGGATGGGTGCAATGTTTGCCTTTTTTATAGTTGTCAGGATCTTACCCACTTTGAAACTGCTATGACCTTTCAGAAGCATTAACAGCATTGCAATGACATGAGCCAGCTCCTCCAGCACCCTTGGGTGCAACCCATCTGGTCCCATATGAATGGCTAAGTGGGTTTAGTGTTCCCTGATTCTATCTTCTACTTTGGTTACTGCTTCACACCTGCAGATTGCCAGGAGGTTCAAGGACCTGGAAGGCCAGAGGGCAGACCTCACCAATGAAAACTGAGGGAAAAAAGTGCACTGAGTACCTGAGTCTTTTCCATGTCCCTTGTCACAAGATTCCCTGCCCCACTGAGCAATGAGCCCACATTCTCATTAGTCTTGTGTCTGATACTAGTGTACTTACACAAACCTTTCTTCTTGCCCTTTGCCTCCCTTGTTGGTTTCAACTTGAGTTCTCCTGTGGCTTTCCTGACTGTATTCCTGCAAGCTTGAACAGAGTCTGTTCATTCCTCCCAAATAGTCTGTCCCTGCTTCCACCTTCTGTGTACTTTCTGTGTTTCAGCTGAGGCAGGAGCTCCATGTTCATCCACACTGGCCTTCTGCCATGCTTGCTCAACTTTCTGAACGTTGTGCGCTGTTCTTGTCTTCTGAGGAGGCTGTCCTTGAAAATCAGCCAGCTCTCCTGGGGCCTTTTGCCCTGCAGCACAGTTCCTATGAAAGCCTCCCTGAACAGACCTAAATCTGCTCTGCTGAAGTCCAGGGCTGTAATTCTGCTCACTAGTGCAGAGTATCTTGCTCACTTCTCTCAGGATCTTAAAACTCCAGTTTTAAGAGTGGCTGCAGCCATGACTGCCCTCGATCTTCAGCTCTTCAATCAGTTCTTCCTTGGTTTTCGAGTAGCAGATCCAACATCTCCTCATTGGTTTATTGATTGCCTCCATCAGGAAACAGTTTTCAATACAGTCCAGAAATCTCATGGCTTGTTTGTGCCATCCATACTGCCCTTCCAGCAGATACTGGAGTGGCCAGAGTCCTTTATGATCACCAGGGTCTGTGATTTTGAGGCTTTCTTCACCTGCCTAAAGAAGGATTAACCTAACTTTTCATCTTGATCAAGTTATCTGTAGGGATATCTACTACAACATTGCCTGTGCAGATCCATCCCCTGATCCTTACTGTTATGAAGGCAGAGTTCAGCAGGTCTGGGAGCAGATGTCTGAGCTTTTGTGATACTGAGGGGAAATGGTGGGCCATTAGCATGATACCACGTGCCAAAGCACTTCATTGAGAAGCTCTCAGCATTATCAGCACTTCACCATCGATTGATGCTGGCAGGCACCAACAGAAATGGAAACAGAGGCTACCTAGTAACATTGAAATTAGCACTAGTGGGACTCCACTCCAGTTTATGACAACTAAATTTAAGAGTGTGATTACATACGTGGGGCCAGTGTCTCACCTCAAGATATGAACACCGGTCTTATCTGTATCTTGTTGCTCCTCACTTCTAGGTCAGGCAGCTGAAATAACAGTTGTGGAGACGGGCTACTTTTCACCAGTGAGAAGAGGATAAGATCCCTACAGCTGGAAGACGGTAACTAACCCGGTTCTCACTGTAGAGCAGAAAGCATTTGAGAATCCCTAAGAAGCAGCTAGAGAGGCTTGCTGGAAAAGGTCCTATGAGAGGTGGGTACCTCTACAAAGGGGACAGTTAGTACTGAGCTGGGGGCTGTCCAAGGCCCCCAGGGATAGAGCTGGTTTGATAACACACACATTACTATAGCAATGCAACTGGAGCCATCCAAGATGATTCAGGAATTTAAGTCCATATATAGATCATCACAGAGAGATTTAAAATCTAATGGCAAAAAAAAAAAAGCTTTTACTAGCAATAATGGATCCGGATCCAAGTTTATCTTCTGAAGCTCAGTTGTATTTATACCTACAGGTACAACATTATAAGACAATATATGTACTGCTACATTGCACTACCTTTTATTGCAGAAGCTAATTCCCATGTTTTAAAATTTCTTTTAAAATTATTTACACTCTCCAGAATGTTAAACAATAATATTACAGTTTCTCGCAGCATTTTTCTTTCAGGTAAGTGCCACAGGTCTAAATACAAGACATTTTTTTCTCTCTCGGGAGACAGTCAAGATTTTATGTGTCAGGTATGAATTTCTTGAGGACTATTTTTTTTTTTTCTTTCTGCTCCAAACCTATGTGTATTTGTTTTTTCTTCTGCCTCAGACATCTCCTTGTTACATAAGGCAGGAAAAAAAAAAACTTGGCAAAGATGGTATTTCTTGTTATCTGTCTCTCTGTTTTAGTCTCTGTACTCCTTCTTTGTCTGTAGTTGCTTATGTGGCCCTTTAACTCTTACAACACCTGGTCAATCTCCAATTACCCGCCCAGCTCCTTGGCCTTCTGCTTGCTCTTTGCTTCAACAAGCAAGCCAGCTGCTTTCTCCTAAGTTTATTTCACTAACCCCATGAAATCTACCCTTAGCTTATCAAGAGTGAGAAATGCTTCTCACTCTGTCTGTATGTTGCTATCAAGAACAACTACTCCTGGGCTTTCCTATAAACCTGCTGGTCTTGTTCTCACCTTCTGGCAGCCTTGCTGAATTCAGGCCTTTTCCCATCCTTTTCCTTGGCTTTCAGGACTTTGTTTTTTTGATGGTGCTGTCTGCTCATAGTCCTCACTATTTCAATTTAAAGTTCTGATTGTTCAGTTATTTTTAAAGTCAGGATACTGATCCTACAATTCATCATTTCTCCAGCCAACACAAGGCACATGTGTACGTGCATAGAAGGAAAAATGTTAAAACACAGAAAAGTTTGTATATAAAGGGAAGTGCATTTTAAAGTACATTGCTATATCTGTTAAAATAATAGAAATTATTCTCATGCTTCATTATCACAAAAGCTGGCAAGTGCCTTCTCCACAGTAATACTATTTCTGAAATACACTTTTGGAAAATTTCATGATCCAGTATATGACGGTTACTACAAGCAGCTGTAAAATATGAAGCTCTTTCACAAAAACCCATACGAATACCAAATGACATTCAATCCACTGTATGTACTGTAAAATCACCCTTTGTGGTTGTGGATAATAACAGGGTTTTACTCTGCAGGTGGTTTATGTTGTCAGCAAGAACATGATAAAAACACAACATTAAGATCAAGCTGACATTGGGAATGAGTGTAGATTGTCAACTACAGTCTGGTAGGTAACTTAAATCACAAAAATTTTTTGAATCATATTTTTCTTGTCTGTTGTCGGTGTTTATATAATAGTATGTCCCATAATCTGCTGAAACCCGGTGTCATTTCTCATCTTGTTTTTTCAGAAATTGCCTTGGCAAGAGGAGCATGTCTGTGTTAATTCAGCTAAATCACCCCCCTCCCTGCCAAAAGTAAAGGGGTTTGGGAAGGACCATTCAGAGATTTTGACTGCTCAAAGGAGGAGAAATGATACCTTTGCATTTCTGTCTGGCGGATATATGAATGATGACTAGGAAGAGCCTGGCTAGCTCTCACAGTTGTAGGTACCTGGCCCAAATGTTACCTTGCCATAGTTTACAGAAGCTGTGGCTTTCCCTTCAGTTAAATCTCAGGCCTGAGATTTTCAAAATATGTATTTTACATAGTTTGTTTCACTCATGTAGCTGATTATGTAAATGTGTAAGCTAATGTTCAATGCTGCTTCCAATTTAAAAAAAACAAACACCAAAACCAAACAACAAAACCAATCAGGTTGACTGATGATTGGCTCATCTTTTGTCATGAATATGTCACGTGCTTTCTATACTATCTCTCTCTAAAAATCACACAGCATGGGACCGCTTCTGGTAGCTTTACTCAAAGCTCTGTGTCGCCTCACAGAAGAGCAAGCCCCACTTATTTCAATGATGCCACCTCTGGATAGAGGTGTATTCAATATAGATTAAGCTACCCAAAACCTGACAAGGTTAATCATTTATTTCATACTTCCAGTTGTTCTGCCAATGACCAGGCCCAACAAAAATGACACCACCAGCAGAAATATCCACACAGACTGTATTGTATACAAAAAGGACATTCCATGAATGATTGCTGGGTGTACAATCAGATCAATCAGCTGGTACATAATCGATGCCACCCCCAGCGATTCCACAAAGGATGTGGCTCGGCCCACAACAGGCGGTATAAACAGTGAACCGAGGTTGCCCACAGTTGGTACAGGAAACAGCCAGACCAGCCAGTTAAAGACATAAGAAAAAGGTGCCCACATGGCAACTCTCACCCAATCCGCCCGCGTTCGCAAAGGCTTAAACAGACCAGGGCCCAGCTCCAGGGAGAGTCAGGAGGTCTGCCCTGAACCAGGAAGCTCTGTGGAGTGCACTCCACAGACAGACACTCCTGACTCCCTGCAAGTGGTCCCAGCTTTTATCCCCAAGCAGACAGCTGACCTTTGTCAACTCAGTGCGGGACCCCTGGGGCTCATTTCCCTTCTGGCTCTCCCTGCAGGGCCGGCCGCACCCTGGGGGGAAGCTATAAGGCAAACTCACCACCTCTGTATGAAGGGCAGTGGGCATCACCCATATGTCAACCTTAATTCAGGGCTCAGGGTTCAGACCCCAGCATTTCACCAGTGCATCCTTCTCATAGAATCAAATACAAGCTCCTATAGCATGCAACTTAGGGCTGTATGGAGAAATTTCCAGCATGTCTCACAAGCAATTTCAGAACATCTGTAACAAAAGGTATGAGGCTATCTCAGCAGTTCTCTACTCCAAAGCCAGAAAATACACAATGCACACACTAACTGATACAGGTACAGGTAATTAAGCCAAGTTATGTTCTCATGTACTCTAGCAAAGTCCTAATACTTTCACTCATTTCAGTAGGCTTCCTCTAGTCCTGAATATTGTAAAGGGGAATTTGAGCAGTGTGTGTGTGTTAGAGATGCAGATTCATTAGTGTCAGAAAAATGACATTAGTGTAGTGTCTGAAAATTACTTCCTCATTTGTCAAGCCTGCCTTGCCAGGAAGATAATTACTTTAAACAAAACCCAAACTTGGAGCTGGAGATTTCTCATGATCAAATCTGTCAGCTTGAAAGACATCCTTTCTTAGTTTTCTTCCTTCCACCACATGGCCTCTATATGCGAGTCTCACAGATTAGAAAATATCGCTCTGTAACATGGATTCATGACAACTTTTTTTCATCCAAATTAACCTTTGCAAGCTCCATTACTTTCCTGTCAACTTCCCGGTTACTGTCATAATCAGATTTCTGAAGGTTTGGTTGTATTTGAGAGACACAAAACTGCAATGAGCATTTAATCACTCTAGCCAGAGCTCTGGAAGAACATTGTCATGAATATTGAGTGGACGTGTGCTGGTATGTGCTACAAAACAGTGAGGATGGAGCTCTCTCTTTTTATCTGTCCAGCCTTGCTGGCTCATAGGAAGAAGAAGTATAGTCGCTATATTTCTTTATCTTTCAAAACATGTAGGTAAAATGCTCCAGAAAGGGCTTCAACAGGGTTTAAAGCTAGAAATTGTGTTTAGAGAATATGTAAGCTAGAGAAGTGAAGTTCTGCATTAAACACCTAAATAGGTACCTCAACAAGCTAGCACTGAACAAACAATTTGGCATCTTCTTTGGAGGGAGGAAACAAATCTCTCTTTTGCTCTCTGGTTCTTCAAATGCAGATGGAATACGAGCCGGAAGACAACGAGATGTTCATTTGCCTCTGAACAGCCAGACAAAGCTGCTGAGATGGACTGGGAGTTTGATTCTATGAGAAAGGCTGGTGTCATGACAAAGGGAAGAAGGTGCCAACTGCCAGCAGACCAAGTGCCCTGAAGATAGGGCTTCCAGGAAAATACACATTTGAACTTCTCTCCACCAGACAAGATTTGCTCTTGAAACATGGTATGTTAATGATTATTGTATGAATTAAACAAGCAATGAGATCGTAGGAGCTTAGAAAGCTTAACTGTCAGTCACGTTAAAGGGTTACACTTAGAAGTGCTGCAGGGTAATCTGAAGTGATAAGAATGCGCTTGCCATCTCTTTGAAAAACTTCACAGATTGGGTTCCAAGCATTTCCAGAGTTGTGAACCACATTGCTGATAATACTGTTGATTTCCATAATATGTCTGAGATATCTCCAGCATACCAGTCACTGTATGTTAAATAGCCAAGGACAAAGCTTATAAAGAAGACAGACATAAATTTAGTGTGCCTTTCTTCAGCTTCTCTGCTACCAGTTTCTTCAGGTAAAGTGAGGGATATAACCATGGACTTTCACAGTTTGCCAAAACATCAAGCACTGGAAAAGTTTTACTTGTTCAAAATCAGATTGCAAACAGCTACAGTTAATGAGTGGCAAACATTTATTGTAAATGTACTTTGTAGTGGAAAGACGTTCTTTTGAAAAAATGCCAGTTCTGACCACGAAAATGAAAAGCTGTATACAGCCTGTGAATTTACTACAGGAAAAACTGATACCTGAAATTGTAAGCTTTTTTCTATTCTTTTTACCATCTTTTATCTCACCAGCAGTTGCATCAGTGGATATGTGCACCACATCTCCATGAAAGTTCTTTTCAGTCTTTAACTTTATATCTCTCTGCTTAGATTTATTTCAGATAATTGCAGCATTTTTTAGATCCTGTGCTTGAAGATTATGTTGTACACTGCTGGTTTTGACAAACAATCAGCAGTATTTTTTCTGACTTCCACAAATACCAAATGTGTTTTAACGCCTACATTTTCTTTAAAACACAGACATTTAAGTCATATTAAAAATAATTGCTGTCACATCACAGTGCATTGTAACTGATTCAACTTAAAAATAAATTCTCTTTTTCATACTCTACTTAACATACATTTGCATCAGCCACAAACAGTGTTTTTCTAGGTACCGAAGGTAGAGACTACAGGTTCTGCTGCCCATCCCAGCTGAGACATTCACTTCTGATTGAAAAAAGACTCCATGCACAAACTTTACACCTGTCCTCTAATCCAAGACTTAGTTACTTGCTCAGACAGAATGCAGTATGGTTCTCACAAAGGGCGATAAATGGAAGATTTAAAGAGCTCCCTCCCCGACCAGAGAATCTCAGCGGAGGTTTCTGGGCTAAGGGACCACAGTCCCACCACAGCACAAGGTGGTACCAGATGTTGCTCTAGCCCTGAGGCCAGGCAGCATCACGCAGAGAGAGATTTTCGAATGATTGATAGCAAGCAGAGCTGCAGTGCCTAGTTGATGTTTATACCTTTTGGGAAAAAAATCCCCTGCTGTCAGTATTATCAACAACCTGGCTCAAATTTCTCTTTTTACAACAACAGCAAAAATGGTGCTAAGTCCACCTGAAGGAATTCTGTCTGGCAGAAATGATGCATAGAAAACTCGGGCAGTCCCTCCGCGTGCCAGCAATGACCCAGTTCGATCTATCGACAGCCCAGGTTAAAGGCGGTGACGTCCTCCTAATGCACTGTTGTCTACAAAGCATTGTGCTGTGCTCTGTGGCTTAGAGTGACCACTCCTCTGATGGTCTGCAAAGCTGGTGTTGGGCTGCTGCGCATCAGTGCTCGGCACCTTTGGGAGCTGTGCCTGTGGAAATCCTTCTGAGGATCAGTTACTCCAGAAGAATTCATTCAGGATCTGGTCCTGTCATGGCCTGCATGCCCTTGGCTCCCAACCTGGGAGATGCTCAGTGACAGGTAGGATTACGAGACTGCAAGGCCTGCTCCTGGTCTCACAAAAATCAACTGCAGAACTTCAAATGCCTTGTGCAGTGGAGGATCAGGGTCTCCCTGGGAATAAGGCCATGTAACGTGAGAATTCACCAGAAATTTTCTTCAGCCTTGCACACAGAGTAATTTTACACAGAGGATATTATAATGGTGGCTAATAGTTTATAGAATCATAGAATCATAGAGTGGTTTAGTTTGGAAAGGACCTAAATCATTCCATCTCCATGCAAAATACATAATGTTGAGATCAACGGTGAGTAAAAGCACTGAAATGACAGCCTTTCGGTTCAAACAAAGCATAGTATTAAAATTCTGGTGGGTGAGTTTGGAAACAAAAATTGTCAGCTTCTGACTGAAGTAGTCACCTCCCTGGCTGAGTGTCAAAATAGGTCAATAAAGCTTTCTTTTCACAGCAGCTAGAAGCAAATGGAAACGTTGCTGTGTTCCAGCCTAGATCAGTAGGAAAAGAGACATTCTCACTGTCGTGTAGCTTTTATATTGGTTACATGATACTCAGTGATATTAAATGACAGCTGGCAGGATTTCAGCAAAGGAACACGCTCTTACCCCTGAGGAACAGCACAACCCTGGCGTGCTCGCCCCTTGAACGCCACCGCCCAGCGACGTCAGAGGCTGGGGCACCTCAAGGTTCAGCTCGGCCAAGCGTGGCAGGGTCAGGCAGCAGAGCAGGAGGAGGGCAGGGGAGGAAGGCGGGGGTGGAGATGGCAGCCTGACCATAACCCCAGAGACTAGGGCTCAGTTTCTAATGGCAACAACCTCAAAAGCCTCTCTGTGCACAGCTTCATAATTAAGTGTTAAATAAAAGTGTTGTGCTGCGAGCAGTGCGTCCTCCCTTACAAATTCTGACTTCATCTTTGGGCCGGACAGTCTATTAAATAACTCAGTCTGAAAATGCCTAGCACTTAAGCAGGAACAGTGAAATTAAGACATGGTCCGGGTTTCCATACTGTTCAGTGATTTCCTTCACCAAGTATTGCTTGTGATCACCATTCCTACTACTTGAAACCATATCTCCGTGTTAGTACATTGGTAGGACAATTTCTAAACACACGTATAGCTTTATTGTAAAAATTAAGACAGACTTGATCAGAATAATAGATTACAACAGGATCTGTGCACAGAAAGGTGTAAATGGAACAAATGTCAGAAAGGAAGCGTAATATCTTTTTCAAACTTGCAGCAGACTCTTTCCCAAATGTGAAAAATAATCCTTTTAAAAACAGGCTCTCAGTCACACACCAAATCTGCAACAAAGCAAAGGCAACCAGCAAAACTGAGTATTTTTAAAGAAAAGACAACTCATACCTTAATAGTGAGGAAAAAAGTAATGCCATAAACCATCTAAATGACTATATATTTTTCATCATAATGCTTTCCTGATTACAATTAGTACAAACACATTTACTGTGCTTCCAAACATCGGTGGGAACATTGGTATGTTTTACATCAGTATAACAGAGATTTGTGTATTTTCCTTACAGCAAACTATTATTTTTAAAACCACACAGGAACAGGAAACAGGAAAGCACACATCTGAAAAAAGGTTTGACCTACTATCTGTCATATATTTGACAGATACTGCTATTTTGGTGTATTTGGAATTATATAAAACCTACATTAGAGGGAGATTTTAATGTCTTTATGCACAGCCATGTGAATTTCTGAGTGAGGGTTTCCAGCCTGTTACAAATGCTACCAAAACTGCCCTGTGCATTCTCTGGACAAACACCCTTCAGTATTGGGTGGCTTAGTATACTGAGCGAGGTGTGGTTCAGGCAGAGGTTACCTCAGAGCTTACTTCTGCGGTTTGAATTCCTCACAGTATAGGTGTACCCATGGTGCTCTATAACACTGTATCCAGTTTCTCAGGTAATTGCTGATTTTTTTTTTCTGTTCTCCCTTTTCCTTTTGTGTGCCTCGATGTGTGGTGGTGATGATGGGGGGGGAGGAAGAAAAAAGGGTTGGGCTCAGTGTATCTTCCACGACTCTTCAGAGGCTTCTCCACAGCTAAAATAATGGGAATATTTTCCCTTTTCTTCTTGGGGAAAAGGACTTACATTAATTAAACAAGGCAGAAGCTGCCTTGTTTAAAAGCCTGCCCATTCAGTGAGAACCATTCACTAGGCGAGTTTTGGCTTCTGGCCACTGGAGGGGAAAAAAACCATAAATCACCAAACCGCCGGACCTAAATTAAGTGTATCTAACACTCTTAGGGTTTGGGGATTTGTGTATTGGTTTTTTTTCAGTCTCCCTCCGGGCTCTCAGCGCCCCGTGCCACATCCGGCAGCAGGGGCGAGGCGGTGTCCCCGCTCCTCTCCCCCGGGGCTTGCCGTGCTCCGGGGAGTTGGGGCGCTGGGCCC
>NW_008609157.1:0-7712 GCF_000691845.1 Merops nubicus
CCGCTCCCGGGAGGGGAGCGCCTCTTCGCGCTGCCCGTGAAGGGTGAGGCACGGCAGTGCCCGGAAAGCCGCGGCCTCCGCGCGTCGTGGGCAGAGAACCCAGGCGGGCAGCCGGGAGGAGCTCCGCGGTCGTCGGGTTTGCTGACCTGCGTGGGGATAGATAGGTGAGGGAGGAGGTCAGCATTTGATTTTCTGCCCTCGTGGATGCTCAGAAGCCGAATGAGCGAAGCCCTGAGTAACCTGACCCTGCTTTGAGCAGCGGAGGTTGGCCGAGATGACGTCCCGGGGTCCCTTCACAACCTCAAAAAATATAGATCCTGTGATTCTGTGAATAAGAGCAGGGAGGGCCGCCCACAGCACAGTGGGCTTGAACATCCTAAGCTCATGTGCTTCCTGGATGCTGCATCTTGTGGACAGAGGGCTTTTGTGCTTCTTGCATAATTTGGTGCTACCTCTGAGACTGTGTGCACCCAGAGATGGAAGTCCAGTTAAGTCTTATTGGGGCAGGACTGGTATATGTAATTTTGAGCTTAGAATCTGTCACAAAAGCACTACTTTTTATTGGATGACTTGCTTCCTTTGTAATAAATTAATAGCAGATAAAATCCAAACGTTTGAATTTCAGAAAATGAAGTGGTATAAGTAAGCTATTAAAAAAGAGCAGAAATGATACATTTACACAATAGTTCTAGCAAAGCATTAAGTTAAAATTAGTTACTTTGTGCAATCAGAAATTCACATTTGAAACCTTTATTTGACAAAGAGGGTACGTGAATGCAGGCAGAGAAAAGGCATAAAATACCCTTAGGTTTTGTTGCTTTGCTGGAGCGTTTTAGTACTTAGTTTGTAGTTAAAGAACACACTGACATCCAAGCAAGTCTCTTGGTAATATGTTAAAGTCTAAAACACAAAAGAGGTGGTGATTAAATAACCATAGAGTTGGATTCTGAATAATCTTGTTTGCTTTTGACAAAATGTTTTAGCATTGGACACAAATTTGATAGTCTTATGGTTTTATCAATGTTGATTTTTTTCAGATTTTAGTAGCATGGTATTACCTGGAGAATTTATGCTAGAAATTTTGAAAGTAGAAAAAAAATATAGATTAGTCTAAAAAGAGACAGTCCAGAATTGCCTGATTTACTTATATTGTATTAAAAAGAGATTCAAACATGTTTTCCTTTAAATATTAATGAAGATTTTTTTTACTTTTATCATGCCAGTTTGTGTCTGTGAGTAAGCGAGCATTTTGTGCTTATGGGGAGGACAACTTACAAAAAATTCTAATGGATTTGCAACTAAATACTGATTTTGGTGAACTTAAAACTTTCTGCATGAAAGGGGTGAGTCACGCTTGTGAAAAGCAGTTGTAGCAAGCACTTTTTTTCCCCAGCTACATGTATTTAAAATTTGTTTTGTAGTTGCTTTAGGAGAGCATACTTTAGAAATTACTTGTTCTAAGAGTTTTGAGCAAGGGGCTTTGAGCAACCTTGGAGTTCTAAAGTATTAAAAAAAATTTTTAGTATAGCTTAAAATCTGACTTTATTAACCATATAAATTAAGTGATGATAGAACTTTATAAACTGGCTCTTACACAATAACACTTTTTATGACACTATATGTATCCTGTATTTGCACAATAGATAAAATAGCATTTACTACTAGTAATTGTAAATGCATTTATTATTGCATCATGTATATTTGAAGAGGGACAGTGTAGTTCACTTAACTATCAGGGAGCTGAGTAGAAACCCCACTACTTCAAGTAGAAGATGTTGAAGAAGTTCAAGTAACTGCTTCACTGTAAAATTTAAGCCTGTTTTTTGGATAGACTGGCCTGTCTGATTCAAATGTTTGTGGCATTTATTGTCCGGAAACTTGGGCGTAAGTTCTGACATGGGCAGTAGTGTGAGGTAGCAGTTTGCTGTGTGGCTGTGGGAGAAGCAGTGTCCTCAATGAAGGAAGAGAGTGACTGCTCTGGAATACAAGATGTGAGGAGCTGCTGAGTGATGGTGCTTTGCACCAGGTAAAGTCTGATGTGCCTGAGGAGGCAGCAGTTGCAACTCAAGGCCACATCTAAACTACTCAAAACTGAGTTTCTCGATACCAGCTGCTTTAAAGTTTCCAGGCCTCTTCGCACCGTTGTGGGGTTTTCTAGTGGAAGAGTCTGCCAGGAAGACTCTCCAGTTGTAGTTGGGTGCAAAAGCTGCAGATGCACCAAGGAAGCGTGAGCTCTGCTTCCTTGAGGAGCTTGTCACAAGTAGGTGATAGCACATGTAAGCTCTTAAGGCTAGGAGATGGGAGCTATTGACGGGGGAAGTGAGGGGAGGCTTTTAAGGTTTAAGAAGAGGAGGTAAATAAAGTAGTAACATGGAGGTAGTTTTTGAATGTTGTAGTACTGAGTGACTTTTTGTCTATTCTTATTCCCACCATATCTGCCCATAAACCTTATTTACCAAGTAGTGTTTTTCCCTGCTGTGCTTAAAAGCTGATGCTGTTCACATTTGTCATCTGTTTGTGTGCACATCTGGCTCCTGTCAGATTACAGGCTTGCCTCAGTGGGACTGTTGGGGTGAATGAAAAATGAGTGAGGTCTTATCTTAGAAACACCTTGAGACCATTAGACTGGAATTACTGTATTAAAAGACAGGACAAGTTGAGGTCCATTCTGGGAGGGCAGGCATCTGGCACTTGTGATGCATATTAAGATTATGTCAGGCTGTAGAGATAACCTTCCAAGTATGACCTGTGCTCAAGTGATGTCTGTTTGAGGCTAAAGTCCAAATGTCAACCATAACGGTTTAACTACAAACCATTTTTTTGGGGGGGGATTTGTATGGGGCGTAGGATCAGTGCTGAAGCCCATGGGATTTGTAATTGGGTAAAACATCTGTATTACTTCTAGAAGAGGATGCTTACAGAAGAACAGATTGGAAAACAGACTTCAGAAGGGAAAGAAACAAAAGGCATAAAAGCAATATTGTTGGAAAGTAATTTCTCAGTGTATTTTTTCATTGGTGGATACGACAGTGCTATGGAATGGGAAATTGATGGTTTGGTTGCTGGTTGATGCTTGATCTCTCAAGAATTAATCTTGGTCTTCAGTGTGGCACCCTGGATTGACGGCTGGATAAACATGATCGGCCATCCTCCGTACTACAAACAAACTAGTCTGTACAGGGGGAAAAAGAAAGAAAAATATGTAAAATGTAGCTTCCCTTTTATTTCCCCCTTGATTTCTGTGAATTTTGTTGGAGAATATTTGAAAAACACTGTCTTTTTTTCTTCTTGCTTAGAAGTTGTTTTAAAATCAAATGAGAGCAGAGATGAATTTTTTAACAAACTTTAAAAAAAGCCTTTTTTTTTTTGCAACATCAGCATAGCTAATGAAAGGACTACTTAAAATGCAGGAAAGTGTCAGTTTTTCTTTGTGGAAATAATTTAGAGTACGATGTAAACAGAGAAAGTAAAATATGTAGCTGTTCTCATCAGGGAAGGATGATGATCTAAGAGTTATTTTAATTTTTAAATACAATTTTTTGTCCTTTTAATTCTATAATTAAAATAAATGCTACTTGCATCACAAAACAGGTAACAATATTCCAATGTCAAATGTGATTTATTTGATAATAAATGGTGGAAACTGAGAATCTTGAATCCTGAGCACTGTGAATAACATGTATCTTTTTAGCAGTAACCATCTGACTTTCTTTTATCAGGTTTATGGCTACTAATGACTTGATGACAGAACTACAGAAAGATTCTATCAAGCTTGATGATGACAGTGAAAGAAAGGTGGTGAAGATGATTTTAAAATTACTGGAAGATAAAAATGGTGAGGTGCAAAACTTAGCTGTCAAATGGTAGGTATTCTTTTTCTGTGGTGCAAAGAATTGTTTAATGACTGAACAACTTAAAGGACTTTTGAAAAACTCAGAAGGATTGCTGCTATGTGAAATAAAGGTGAAACTGATGTCCACAAAGAAACCTGTGTAGGCTGCCTGCTGTAATTGTAGTTTCCTAGGGAGCTGTCTCTTGTTGATGTTGCAGACTAACATTTGGGTTTTCAGGTGACAAATAGTCCATACAATCTTTCCTAAAAATACATGAATGACATGCCCATTCCTTGGTGGTAATTCCTGAATGCTAAATAGATTTAAAAAGTATTATAAATCATTGGTAGTTGCCACATTGTTCTTTGGCTGTGAGAAGGTAGATGATGTGTAGGGGAAGAGTTGTAGCATTGAAATAGTTTTTCAAGCAGACATAAAAACATAAAAAGGTAAATATGTGCTCTTGGTAATCAAATAAAGAACTTAACCTCTTTGCTGGCATCCAGAGTACTGTGTTAATGGTTTTACATGCTTTAGAGGAACTGCAAAAGTTTTATGGGGTCAGGGAACAGTTACTTGCATTTCAAAGACTTCTATTGCTTCGGTGCCCCCTCTTCCTCATCATAACTTCACATGTGCTGTGGCTTTTCCAGAGCACCCTTTGAAGAGGTGCTACATTTATTATGACTTACTTTTTTTTCTTGAGACTTCTGACTTTTTGTGCCCATTAAGGGAAGCCTCTGTTAAGGAGCTTCTAGTGTTTCTGAGAACTTGTTCATGAGCTCAGCTTTTGTTTTTTTCTACTATTCTATCTGTCTTACTTCTATTCCATGAGGCATGGGTTGAAGTAAGCTTTCTATGCCAGAGCATGAGACAGCTTTGAAGAGAAGTTTCACATTGTGACTAGCTGATTACTTTGTTTCAGCTTGTTATTTGTTATAGCTTGCCCTATCAGACTAGCAAAACAGAAAATGACAGCCTGTGTGTGCATCTGCTTGTGTACTTGGAAACCTTGCACAGAGAAACTAGTGTAGGGATAGCAAGTTTTAAACTAAAGCTTAATATTAGCAGTATAGTAATGTAATTGTCACTGCTTTTTCACTACTCTCACCAAGTTTAACTAACTGGTTTAACAACCAGTGTTGTTAAAATGTGTCTACTCTTCCTCCTCCTCTATTAACAAACAACACAAAATGCCTTGTTTCTTCTTAATTCAAACTTCTGAAATGTCAAAGTTTCTTGTGGTACAGTTTAAATTTTATGGCTTTTGAACAGATTGCTTCTACTCACTTGGGAGAGGAAGTTATTATGAAATTTGGCTCAGGCTTAGAATCAGTTTTTGTATGAAGTAGGATTTTGTGGACAAGTTACGTTGCAGCATACATGTGCTACTCATCTTTAAAGTACATCCTAAAGTTATCCTGAAGTTTACATTAAGGCACAGGCGCAGATTATATATCACAATCTTTTATGGCAGTATTAGAACTTGAGACCTAAAGTACAAGAAACTTTTATTAAAATATTAAAAAAAAAAAAAAAAATTGCAAAGGGAAGAGAATGAGAAAATAGATGGCTGCCTTTGTATGTACGCATGTGCATGTGTCCTGTTCTCTTCTTATTAACCGTTCTTCTAGTTTTGAAGTTTACTTTGACACACTGATAAAATTCTTGGATTTAATTAAAATTACAAGATCTGTTTAAAGTTCGGAGTCTTTTCAAGAAATCCAAATAGTGTTAAAGAACAGTGTTAAATTTACTTCAGTGGGACAAGAAACATGATGGAAATGTTTTCAGGTAAACTGTGAACATTCATTTAGAATGTATGAAGGCTTTTTTGGCATCCCAATCGCTTGCAGATACCCTTTGAGGATAAAAAACCCATCCTAAAAGAGTCTTCTCTTCTTAAGGCAGCTTATACTTGCGGTATTGGTCCATGACAGTTTTAAAGCCAGTCAAAGCTAATGCTGCTGCTCTGCTTTCTCCCCCTCCTTGTCCCTTCCCTTGCACTTGTGCTTATCTGATTTTGTTGTAGACTGGTTTGAGGACTTAATTTTCTTCTTGCTTAGTGCTTTTCTGCAATCAGAGCAGCATTGGTAGAAACAGTAGTGGGGGTGAAGGAGGGTAGAAATTGAGCACTATTAAGCTGTATTTCTAAGTTCCAGTTGATCTGAAGTCTTGCATCTACTACGCCATTGGGTATAAGCTCGATTCATTGGGGAGTTAAATTCAGCCAGCATATTTTTCATGACTTCTTGTTTTTTAAATATTTTCTGTTCTCATTCTTTACTT
Source organism: Merops nubicus (assembly GCF_000691845.1). NCBI lineage: Eukaryota > Metazoa > Chordata > Aves > Coraciiformes > Meropidae > Merops > Merops nubicus. Next base: position 6,123 of record NW_008609157.1, read on the forward strand.
GTATATTTCTTTTATGGATTTGCTGGCACTTTCATCTGAGGAAAGCATAAACAGTGTTTAGATCTCTATTAATTTAAATGCTCTGGTGAACTTGAGAGATTTATCAGCAAACTGGTACTTGATGACCCATTTAAATGTACATTCCCTTTTTCATAGAAAAGGGATTTAGAGACAATGCTTTGTATCTATGCTTGAGATGGATTTTTCGTTGGGGAAGGGAGGAAATATTTGCTTTTGGTTAGGGGAGCTTCCTTTACAGGTAGATCAATGGAAACACTGAATGGCAAAGGTATTGACTGAGCAGGTAAAGAATCTCTTGTGGGAGGATTACTCTTTCAAGGTTTAATTCTCAATATCAGTGAACAGAGTAGATTTAAACCAACTCAGAGCAAGCTTAAAACAGCATTTTTTTTTTTTTTAGGCAAGCATAGCATCAAGTGTTCCTGGTTTTGCCTTATTCGTTGCTTGCTTTCACATTTAGGTAGGAAGGACTCTCTTGGTTAAAATGCTGATGAACTTGTTTCTTATTATCTCTTCAAAGCACAGTAATGATTTTGTTCTTGATCCTTTCAGTTATATTGCACTGGCTTTGGACAGGATAAAACACGTTTGATTAGCAAAAGTCAGGTTGAGAGTTCATGGATGTTTGGGTAGCTGCCTTGCAAGATGATTGTGCAGTTCATTTCTGAATAGAAATGAAAATTAAAGAGCTCCTATGGTAGTATTGGAGTGAAAGTCAAACCTTCTCTAATCTTTGACCCTATAGAAGGGAAAGGAGTGCATTTGTCAAGCTTCTGTTGTTGCAGGCAGTAGATGCCAACTAGGTCACTAACTGCAGGTTGTTCACCTTGTTCTTCTTAAGAGCATATAAAATTTAAAATGTATTTTTGTCTACATTTTTTTTTTCTAGAGGAGGTTTGGTTTGGTTTTTTTTCTTGATCTGATAGCCATAGGCTGTTTTATAGTCAGCCGCTGTAGAAAATGCTATTGGACATTCCTGCAGTGTATTCTTAGTTTAAGGCTGTGAGTGTGGTTCAGCCTGGTGTCCTGTGCACCTTATAGCAGGAGTGGGTACACTGCCTGTAGCTCTGCCCAAGGTTGTGTGTGTCTGGGTTAGACCAGCACTGTGGTTTGTCTGTGCATAGGTGTCGTGTTGCATGGGCTGTTTATTCTTCCTTGCCAGTAATGATGGTAAGGTTCTGCTGGCCCACATTGCATGTTAATTGTTTCATATGTTTAAGATAAACTTATTTAAGATAAACTGCTGCTCATTTTGAGCAGTTATCTGTGGTTTCATATTCAGCCATTTAAACCTATACTTAGAAATTTTGTTTCACACTATGAAACATTTCCTGAAACACGTAAAAACCCAAACGAATACATACATAGATATATCTCTATCTATATATGTTTGTGGGTGTGTGGAAAAAAGTCTCTTCAGTGATTCCTGCGTTGTGATACTGTAATTTCTCTGCATTTATTAGTGTCAACTCTCTGGGCAGTGGTTCAGCTTGATGCTGTGAGTCTGAGTCAGTGTGAACAGGATGATGCACATATTGGCTGGTGTGTGGCTGATCCCGGTCCGACGAC
>NW_008609157.1:7743-13150 GCF_000691845.1 Merops nubicus
GCATTTTGGTAAAAAGCTGTGGTAATACTCTGCTGCACATCACGCTGTACTGGTGATTTGAATCAATTTTATTTTTTCCATTTATGAATTTTAACTCTTCACTGTAAGTAAGTGTGCTTGCTTGATAGCTACTAAAATATGCCAGGTTGAGAGCATAGCTGGTTATGAGTTGGTGTCCCTCTTCCTAATAAGGAGCTGCACTGTGAACACCTTTATTTTCAGATGTATGTAACCTAAAGGAGACAGTGTCTTATAGTCACTGTTTATTTCCATAGGTGGCTGAAGGACCTGAATGAACATTGGACATAAATTAATAACTAGTGAAGGGGAAAAGATGAAAGAGCACTTAAAACAGTACCTGAAACTGCCTTCAAATGTGTAAAATACATGTTTAAGTGGAAAAGTTTTGTTCAGATATGATTTTGTAGAAGAAGGTTAGAGGTTTTTCAACTTCTGATAAGGCAGTCTTGCGAGCAGTCTTTTTCAACGTTTTCCCCATAATTGGTGTGTCAGCTTTATTGAACTAATAGGCTTAATGAGTAGGACAATAATGCAGGTAAAATCTGGTGTAATACTTTCTAGAAACTGTAATTTCAAGTATTTGTGTAAATTTGTCATTTCAGTGGTTTGATCATCTTTACAACATCAGAAAAAATATTTCCTATACTTAATTGAGATGGATCTAATTGACCCACCTTTGCTATGACTATTTTAGTTACTAATAGATTGCATTTGAAAAAATAAACATAATTTGATTAGAAGAATTTAGTAGCTGTTCAGTAGTTCACATGTGAAAAAGTCCTTGCCATCATTTCAGGCGTTTTCACTGATGGAACAACTCTTTTAGTGGAGGTCTGCTTCTGGTCTGCCAGACTTGATGTATAAAAGAATGGTGTTAGCTGCAGATCTCTAGGATGTGGAAGATGAATTTTCACAGAGCTGCATGAGTCATTTTGACCTGCAAAAAGGAGAAGTGACCTTTCTAGCAGTGAAAGGAGGGATGAGATTGCCATCTGGTATCTCACCAACCAGACAGCAAACTCTCTTGCTTCTGAGCAGAAGTAAACTTACAGGACTCCTACTCCTTGGCTTGCCATATTTTTTGAAAGGATACTTTTACTCATTTTTATATGAATATGCTTCCATAATTATACATGTGCTTGTTCCTGCTTCCTGGTGCTTCTGTTTATGGTACTTCTGTTGGAGCATGCAGTGTTGCAGATGTGAAATTGTTTCTACAGATTCTGCTCTCACCTTATATACCCCAGTATGTTGGCTGAAATGCACAGGGAACTTCTTTTAACCACTCTGGACAGTCCTTGGAATTGTGATTGTTTCTGTTCTAGGTGATTTGCGCTTGCAAAAGTAGTGCACCGAGCCCGGTGCAATAACACTGTGAGTAGCTGCTGACTGACGGTGATGTATATTTGGAGATAAACAAGTGATGTGTCAATGAAGAAACACTGAAGAAAAAGCTTAGCTGAAGAGAGAAATCAAGTTGTGGAGCAAGCTATGAGCATTTTGAGCAACTAGAGGAAGTGTTTCAACTTCTAGGAATGCAGTTAGAGGTTGCTTGATGTATTTGAGTCTGGGGTATAATTCTTGGTAATAATGTGCTGGGAAATGCTTGTGTACAAATTTATTAGGAATATATCTTTTGGAGGAGAAATGTTTTTACTAGTATCGGAGTATAGAAATTATTTTAATAAGATTGCAGTGTTAATTTAGCACGGAGCAGGAAAATGACCAGATTAGATTGTGTGTGGCCGTCTAAACCCTTACTCTTAGGTGTGCAGTAGCTGTGGAGATGGTTTGATGGAATCTAATGATTCCAGTACTGTGCCCTTTTCCTAAATTGGAGGGTAGTGTTAGGTTAGGGCCCCAGGTTTGGCTTCTTTTAACAAAGGGTGCTCTGTTGGAGTGGTGTGTTTCTACAGAGGTAGGTGTACCTGCTGAAGCAAGGGAGAAACTATTCTGCTGCATCTTTATTTCTCCACACCTGGCCTTTTTTTTTTTATGCCTTTAATTAGATACTGGTCAGTATCTCAATTAGCAGTTCTCTTGAGATTATCTGCATGCTGTATTTGCTAGAAATGTTTCACTAAGGTTTGTGTGTTTGAGACGTCTACCTATCTCTGTGAAATACTCTGCAAATTGAGTAAATTGCAATCTTCCTGAATTTGTGGCAATAGAGTGATCATAATGCATTAATTTCAGATCTCTGTCACATGGTTGGAAAGGACCTTTTAAGATCATTGAATCCAACTATTATCTAACTCTACCAGGCCACTTCTGCATCATAGTCAGCCCTGAGCAACCCATCTAGACAGCTTTTAAATACCTGTAGGGGTGGTGATTCAACCACTCCCCTGGCAAGCCTGTTCCACTCTTTGATCACTCTTTCACTGAAGATGTTTTTCCTAATGTCCAACCTAAACCTCCCCTGGTGTTACTTAATACCATTTCTTCTTGTCCTGCAGTTGTGGCATGTAAGGAGAGGCCAACACTGGCCTCCCTACAGCCTCCTTTCAGGTAGCTGTAGAGAGCGATGAGGTCTCCCCTCAGCCTCCTCTTCTTCACGCTAAACAACCCCAGTTCCCTCAGCCGTTCCTTATAAGACTTGTTCTCAAGACCCTTCACCAGCTTTGTTGCCCTTTTTTGCACTCTCTCTAGAACCTCAATGTCCTTGTTGTCCTGTGGTGCCCAAAACTGAACACGGCGCTCAAGGTGCAGCCTCACCAGTGCTGAGTACAGTGGGACGATCGCTTCTCTACTCCTGCTGACTATTCCTAATGCACGGCAGGATGCCATTGACTTTCTTGGCCACACTGCTGGCTCATGTTCAGCTAGCTGTCAATCAACACCCCCAGGTCCCTTTCTGCTGAGAGCTTTCCAGCCACTCCTCCACAAGGCTAGAGCTGTGCATAGGGTTGCTGCGGCCCAAGTGCAGGACTTGGCACTTGTCCTTGTTAGAGCTCATACAACTGACCATGGCCCATTGGTCCAGCCTGTCCAGGTCCTTCTGAAGGGCCTCCCTACCCTCAAGCAGATTAACTTGCCTGCCTAACTTGGTGTCATCTGCAAACTTACTGAGGGTGCTCAGATCATTGATAAAGATGTTAAAGAAGAGCAGCCCCCGCACGGAGCCCTGGGGAACACCGCTTCTGACCAGGCCCAACCAGATTTAACTCCATTCCCCACCACTGCCTGGGCCCGGCCAACCAGCCAGTACATGACCCAGTGGAGTGTGCACCCAGCTAGGCCCAGGGCAGACAGTTTCATGATGAGAATATCATGTTAGTTCTGAGTTTTGTGCATTAACAAAACTGAGTTTTATGTGATATTTCAGTGGATAATTTAGGTAAATATGTTTTGCCTTTGCTGTCTTTTTTTAAATACCAAATTGACAGCATTTTAGTATTTTAGGTGGGTTTTACCACATGAGAGTAGGATGACAGTAGGTAAGGGTAGAAACCAACCAAGCAGATGACAGTTAATGAAGGAAGGCACAGAAAGTGGAAGGTGTGGTTGTCTTGGGAATTGCATATTCCTGGGTGTTAATCAAAGTGCTGTGCCTCGAGTGCAGAAACTGTTCTGAGTTCATGGGGGTAAGGCATTATGAGCATGGCTGTTGAAAGAGAAGGTCCTAAGTTTACCTAACATGGTGACAGGCCACTAATGCCGAAACTTTGAACCTAACTGTGGTCACTATCTTATTGTAAGTCACATTTAGTGCTTGAATGCAAGGGCTTGCTTTAATAGATAAATCTCCTTTGTCTGTGTCCTACTTCTGCCTGGACCTCTTGCTTGCTGCCTTTTGCTTCTGTTGGACATTTTTAATGATAATTAGCTCTTGCCTCTGTCAATTCTTGGACCTGGGAAAGAAGAGTAGCAGCAGTGGTGTACATATAGCAGTTTTTGGGATGGAATATGTGTTTTGGATTTTTTCCTACTGTACAGAGCAGTGTCTGCTAGATGTCCAAGAGTGAAGGCTATAGATCTCAGCCCTTTGATTCTGGCTAGAATTACTGGCTTGTAGTCTTCTGAATCTGACCCTAGTCCTCCGGTCTAGCTCCCTCCAACAGCTGTGTGTGACGGTTTAATTATTTCAGTTGTTGGAGCACTATCATTTGCTTTCTTTCAGGAGCAGAGAAAATGAATGACCAAATTGGGTGGATTTTTGAGAGATTACAGTTATCCTGTGTTGTGAGCTATATGGTGAAGAGGGATGTCTTTGCAGTGTTTGAGAGGACTTCTAAGACAGGAAGCGTGCAAGGTGTGGGGTACTCCTGAGTGTGATTGGGAGCCGTTATAGCAGGAGAGATAACTTTGTGCTCTGAGACTGAAGAGAAGACCTGGGTTTCAGAGGAACTTGGAATATACAGCTTTGGATTTACTCTGTAGGTGCTTCTAAACTGTGTTTGACCAGACTGTTCCTTTTTTTTCCCCTGTGCTCACTTGGAGAGCGACTGCTAAAGTGACTTGCTCAAAATTAACGTATTCATTGTCAGATTTGATTATACATTCAGTATATATTATATATTTGGTTAATTCAGTATGGTCCAAGGTGCCAAGTCACATTAAAAAATGGTGAGATAATACAAAGTGTGTATAGATCAACAAGTAATATTAATACAAGGTAACAGCAGCACTTTGGAATTAAGCCACACATCCTCAGATCACCACTACCAAAGCTGTGAAAGAATGGGACTTTTTTACCCAGCAGTGTCCGCAAGGTAGTAAACTTGTGGAGTTGTCTTGCTACCGCTGGTAGCAAATAAGGTACTAAGCTCCTAAACTAGCTTCAGTGCCTTGGTGCTGAATGCCATAGCCTCGAGGCTTTCCTTCTGAATAGTGATCTGTGACCTGTTTGTTCCCTTGCAGCTGCCTGGCTGACAGTTTTATTAGCTAGTGGTGAACCTAGGGTCCAGCTGTGTTCTTGGAGTGTTAGGCTTAAATTCCAAAGCCATTTCCAGTAAAAGAAGAAAAAATATTTTGCTTGTCATCTTGTATATTGTGTGCTTGTCTCCTAAAACATAAGAATTTTCCTTTAGACTGCAAATACTCGAGTGATTTTTTTTCTGTCTTATAACACTTGTGTGTTTCTTTGATACAATAATGTGGGAATTAGGTAAGTACTAAGCGTAAAGTAAGTTTTTGCTCGAGTGGCATAACTTAATTTGAATTTTGGACTACCTACTTTCTGAATAATAGTCTTCAGTGAGAGCTTAGTATCTTGCTTGCTTGGACAGAATTTCTGCTTGCGTATAGAGGATTTCTCCCCCTGTCCCCATTTTTGTGCAATTGACGAATGTCGGTGCTTTTTTTTTAATGTGAAACTTGCCCTGAAAGAATACCTTTCAAAAGATTGAGATAAAACCAAATTCCACCCCCCCAACCCCCCACC
>NW_008609157.1:13181-63766 GCF_000691845.1 Merops nubicus
CCCCAATGTAATCACTAAGGTCTGAAAGGAAGTACTTTGCAATCAAATAGCTTCTTTCCATTAGTCTGGTACAATTAGGATATGATGTATTGAATTTATTAATTTTACTAGAACTGTATACAGTTATTTATTAATCAGGGTTTAGCTCTGTATCATGTTCTGGCAGCTCCATTATTACATTGTACAATCAAATGTATGAAGTTAGAAGTTCTCTTTCAACTTTTTCCTGGTTTCTTTAGCTCCTATTGTTGTTATAAAGTGCTTTGAAAAGCTAGTTTTGGGAAGAGGAAAAATATTTACCCTTGTGTATCAAGCTCACTTGTGGCTGAACTGGTCTAAAAGTTTGCTAATTGCTTATTACTTCAAATCAGTGGAGACGTGAGTACAAATTAAGGTATTACAACTTTCCAAATGTTACTATTTTTCTCTAAGCACGGGAAGCCAGTCTATCTTTGGACAGCACGCTCCCTTTGTGCTTGACAAGAAGTTAGATGAGCCAGATATTTCTAGTTGAGAGTTGTTTTATTGTTAATTATGGTAATCTACTTAAAAAATAATTTTATTATCTCCTTGAGAAACTTCTGCATACTTCTGATGTTTCAATAAGGTCATGACCATATTGTCCTAAATCATTGTAGTCTCAAAAGTCTGACATACTTACAGTAAATAGTGGCATATATTTGAAAATTCATATGCATTCTTGCTCTTAGTCTTTCTTTGTAAGAAGTTAATTTTTCCTCTGCTGTTTCAGTTTGACTTCAGGTCCCCAAAATTAATGTTTGTTAACCATATAGACAATTTTACTCTCAGTCAGCTTTGCTAGAATCAACTTTAAAGAAAAGCAGATGTATACAGTATTGAAGATCAGTGTGGAGAAAAATTACATTTTATTTGGATCATTACCTTCCAATGTAGTCAGTTTGTGATTGGCTCTAAGATGTTGGTTTTTCTGCATTTGTTCATACACTGTCTTCCACATATTTCTGTTTTATAGTTTCAGTTTATAGGGAGGTTTTATGTGTACATTGTGTACAACGTTGAAGAGCAGATAGAAAATTTGGAGCCTCCCTTGAAAGCCACAGGAACGACCATGATTTCTGATCTACGATGCTTGGCTCTGTCAGCTGCAATGGGAGATGCGGCCTTGTAGCTCAGCACTTGAAACCACTTCAGTGCCCTCTGTCCTCACAGCACAGATCTGATGGAGCCGTGGCATGGGCTTGCCTTGACACCTCTACTGCAAACTAGGCCTTGACTTTTACAAAAACAGCAAGAAACCTAAACATTTGAAAAATGCTTCTCAAACAAACAAACAACAACAACAAAAAAACTTCATGTGTATCTTTTCAGTCCTCAAAATCCTAACCAGATTGTTTTGAAACAAAGGACTCACTTAAAACATTCACACTTCAATGCTCATCAAAGTTCACGCTGAGAACACATGTAAAATCACTTGAAAATCTTCTGCGCTTTCTGTGGCTGATGTTGAATTTGATTGTGATATGTAGAGCCTAGAAGAGTGTTTCACAGCAGGGAAAACATTGAGGTGCTGCTGAGAGTCAGGCTGTAGGACTTCTTTGCTGGGATGTGTGGAGCAGCTTCAGAGCACCTAGGGGATGGTTTGTGTACAAGACCGAGTCAGAATGCTGGTTGAGATCTCATAGTAAGCATGCTTTCTTGATTGCATAGTAATGCTATGGATGTCACCACAGAGAATTCAAGAGGGAATAGCTGGCCCGATCAACATACAGAGAACAGAAGCTTACAAAACAAGGGAGACATGTCTTTCAGAGTGGTTACTGTATGTGTAGGTTAACTGTAATGATTTTTGATGGAACATGGTAGGAATACCTATAGCACAGCTTGTAATACACTTTTTTTTTTTTTTTCAGAATTTGATGTGTTTGTTGCTAATGTGGTAAGCTTGAGGGAGTTGAACTAGATTCAAATATTCAGTAATTTAAAGTCTTTCAAAATTAATTTTCTTTTTCTGAGATGCTGTGTCTGAAGGCAGGCGTTCTAACAATAGAGAGAGACTAGATAAACAAATTTAGAGTAAGAAGTGACAGGGGTAATAGGAGAGAGTAAGTTCTTGGAGGAGTTATTACAGAGATTTTTCACAGGTGAATGGAAGAAAATAGAGAACACAAGGCTCTGGTTTTGCATCGCTGCCCTTTTGGAACAGAACATTAGCAATGGAGAGATGCTGAAAGTTGGTGATAGGGCTAGGAAGGTGGGGGAGGGTGCTATATTTCTTGGCAATGAGCTAGACTTTACTAGGACATCTGAGAATTTTAGTGTTTTGGCAAAGGAATACAAGGTTGTTATGATCTTCAAAACAGATGGAATGACTGAAAGCTCACAACTGGGAGGAGAGAGAGGGGATGTTACTATGTGCTGTGTGTATATTGGTGCTTAGAGCCTGTGTTAAGGAGGGCATGCCATGTCATTGATTTTTATTTTACTGTCTGCATTCTATTAAGGAAGGCACCGTAAGGTATAGAATGAGTCTGAGTGTATATTAGACTGGACCCAAGCACTGTGTGGAATAAAGATGCTGTAATTAAGAAGGTAGCTTACTTGTCTGTGATGAACTGATGACACTGATGGTCAAGCACATAAACTGCTGGCTTTGGCTAGGTGACTTTTTTTGTTAAAAATCTTAAGTGAGATGTAAAAGGCACTCCGGTGTTTACACTGATGTGGAACAATCACACACAAATTATTTCCAACACTAGATTAAAAATGTGTACTAAACCGTTTTGTTACTAAATTTATGGAGATGGGTTATCAACCCAACCAGTTAAAGATTCTCAAATTTTAAAATTTTTCCTTATACTGCTACCAGAACCAACCTTAAGTCTGTGACTTGAATACAAAATACTGAAATAGAATGAGGGGATTTATTTAAGGTTTCAGATTTAATACTTTTCTTCTGTTTAAACAGCCTTGGCCCTTTGGTGAGTAAAGTGAAGGAGTATCAAGTGGAGACCATTGTAGATACCCTCTGTACAAACATGCTCTCAGATAAAGAACAGTTACGTGACATTTCAAGCATTGGCCTTAAAACTGTGATTGGAGAACTCCCCCCAGCTTCCAGTGGTAAGGCACTTTTTACTCAAGACTAACTAGTTTTATTGTTTTATTACTAGTTAAAAAAATGCAAAAGCTGGATCCTTTAGTGAAGAGGTTTCAGTTCATTTAATATTGGAACTAATTTCTGTCAGAGGAAAAAAATGTGGCACAAATACCCTTTTAGTTTCTTCTTCTTGGACTGTATTTCCAGATTTTACTAGTTTAAAAACTTTTTTTACTGAAGAATTGCATTAAAGTGGAAAACAAACTTGGAGTATACGAACAGCTCTTATTTTACAGGTCTTATTTTAATATTTACCTGGTGGAACACTTCTAGGCTGTTGTAATAGCTAAATCTCATCTTGCTTTTTGATTGATAGTACGCTTTAAAATTGATTATAACAGGGGTATTTTTATTTAATGATCTGATTTCTTGTCTCAGTTTCTGGTGTTTTGGAAAATACCTTGTGTTTCGAACAATTGCCTATTAGATTACTAGCCTGCAGAAATGCTTACCTGCAGTTTTAAATGAAGGCAGTCTTTTCTCCAAAAGATAGTAATGATGAACAGCTCATCAGTTAATGATTTTACTTTTTTATTCAAGTGTTTTTCAGATGTAGTGCAGGATATGAATGAGAATAAAGAAATTATTTAAAAAGCCTTGGAAATGCAGTTTTTAGAGACTGAGGTTTCTTAAACAAAAAAAAAAGTTCAGATTTTAACATCCTTTCTTGAAAGTCCACATGAAAGTCTTGCTTTTATCAAGCAATAGTGAGATGAATAAACTTTACATAAATAACTAATATTAAGTAAATCAGTTGAAGCTTTTATTGTCTTGTTTTCCTACCAAAAAAAAGGAGGAGATTTCAGGGTGGAATTCAAGCTCAAAAAAAAAAGTAGTAAAGTCTTTCAATATAATTAGTAGTCCTAATACAAAAGGAACGTAGGTGTTGCTTCTTGTTCTCAGCTCAAACATAGAATGTTGTCTTCCTTCTTAGCCTCTGTGGTAACAAATTTGACTGTCTAATTGTTATGCTTAGCTTTAGTCATATAGTTTAAAAATAAGCCATAAATATATACAAACTAGATTTAAATACATTGGAATGTTACTAATTTCACATGGAAATTCCTGAAGTGTGATTAAAAAAACTTCATGCAAATGAAGATGAGCACTGGTCCTTGTGTAGCTGTCACTGTGACATGAGTTGCTTCTCCTAAATACTCTAAACAATGTTAGACAGTTGGGGGAAGGAGGAACTATGAAATTGTGCTAAAGACATTTTTACTTGAGTTTTAAAATACTTTGGTATACATTTATTTTTTTCCCCCCTCTTTCTCAAATGTTTCAGTAGTATTTCAGGTACTTAATAAGTAGCTCCTTGTGCAGAATAAATTTATTTTGCTTCTTTGTTGTACAGCTGTTCTTTAGCGGTGGCTCTGTCTGCTCTGTGCTTCCCCTTCTAGTTTATTCCTTTATTTTTACCTATAGTCCTCTCATTTATTGTTCTAGACTTGTCTTAGCCTTCACTTTCCGTTCTGTGCCCTGCCAAAAGCAGTGTCCTTTCTGTTGCATATATCTTATGGGACAATTTAGAAACCTTCCTTCTCAGTACATTTCTACACAGGTAGTCGTTCAGCTCTAAAGAAAAGCTGAAGAACATTAACAAAGAAACTGGCTGTTCAAGCTTGTTTTGTTGGGTGGGACAAACTTCTTTATGTTGAGATCAGGTTGCTTTCCATAGTCACAAACATGATCTCTGCTGTTAAAAACTATTTTTTTTTAAAAACTATGATAATGTTGAGGTTTTGTTGTACTTTCAGGATCTGCATTAGCAGCTAATGTTTGCAAAAAGATCACAGGACGTCTCACTAGTGCTATAGCCAAGCAGGAAGATGTATCTGTTCAGCTGGAGGCACTGGATATCATGGCTGATATGCTGAGCAGGTAAACATCCCTCTTCCAAAATACTGGTGAATGCTGATAAATACTCCTTAGAGCTTGAACACAAATTTTCTAAAGGTTAAATTTAAATTACTTTTAAGTTATGTGATATAATACGATATTAAATATAGATGAAACCTAATTTAGGAAAAAAGAAGTGAGTGTATTGAAGATGATTGGTAGATTGATTATTTAATTTTTTGAGAACTGTACTTAAGCTTATTTTAATGTTTATTGCTTTGAGGGTATATTTTAAAGTTTCTTTATTTAAAAGAGCAAAAAGCTTAAATTTAAAGCCTTAATGGGAATCATTGTTGTACTTTGGAAATGTTTAAAAGACTTGTTGTACGGTATATGAACAAAGTTATCTAGATTCAATTGGTTTGAGTTTGTGTTTTGTCTGTTTTAAGGCAAGGAGGACTGCTTGTTAACTTCCATCCTTCAATTCTGACCTGTCTGCTCCCCCAGCTGACTAGCCCCAGACTTGCTGTGAGGAAAAGAACCATCATTGCTCTTGGTCACCTGGTTATGAGTTGTGGCAATATGGTTTTTGTTGACCTCATTGAACATCTGTTGACAGAACTGTCTAAAAATGATTCCATGTCAACAACTAGGACCTATATACAGTGTATTGCTGCTATCAGTAGACAAGCAGGTCATAGAATAGGTAAGAAAAACATATAAATTAACTCTAACTTTTAAAGTTTTAAGATGAGAGTAATTACTTTGCTACTTTTTTTCCTCTTACCAGGTGAATATCTTGAGAAAATAATTCCTTTGGTAGTAAAGTTTTGTAATGTAGATGATGATGAGCTACGAGAGTATTGCATTCAAGCCTTTGAGTCCTTTGTTAGGAGGTAAGTTACTCTCTGGTACCTACTTGAGGCTTTCTTAAGATCTAATGGAGTGCCATTTGGTTGTAAGCTGTCAAGAGAGTCTCCTTAATGCAACGTGTTTTTGTAAGCTGTGAGCTGAAACTGTGCCTCTAACTCGTTCTTCTAATTTAACTGTTAAGCAGTGTGTTATGTCTGTCTATGTACTGTTTTATTACTACTCATGCGAACAGGAGTGGGAAAGTGTTCTTATAATATTTGTTGTCCAATAGTGATGGCAAAAATAATTGACATCCAAAGGCATATCTTGGTCCTCTGCAGCCTTCAAATGTAGCGCATCCAGTTGTGTAGTAGCATTGCCCTTTCTGACCTTCCACTTTGGATTTCTGTAATTCAGATGAATGTATTGATTGATGGTATTTGGTTTGGCTGATGTCTCCAAAGTACAGTATCTGGCTTGAAGTCTTTTAGAAATTTTTTAATTCTTCAAAGTAATTTGACATTGATTGTGTTTTTCTGTTACGCAGATGTCCTAAAGAAGTTTATCCTCATGTATCTACTATTATAAACATTTGTCTTAAATATCTTACCTATGATCCCAATTACAATTACGATGATGAAGATGAAGATGAAAATGCTATGGATGCTGATGGTGCTGATGATGATGATCAAGGTATATTCTCTTTTTGATCTGGGGGAGATGAAGAGCTTGTGAACCTCAGCTTACTTGAGAAAATTGATACGGGTGGTATTGCTACTAAGTGTGGGCATTTGAATGACTTGTATACTTCTGTATTCAATTTTTGTACTGTTTTTAAACATACCTTAGGAACTCGCTTCTTGAAATAAAAGTATAGGATGTGATAAATAATTCCTTGAGATAAATAATTCCAAGGAACATAAAGTACGAGATAAATATTTTAAAATACTTGAAAGGTGGGAAAAGGCAGAAGCATGTAGGATGATGTAACTACAGCCAGAGGCTGAGTTAATGAATTGAAAAAACATATTTGGCATGGGAAAGGCTTCTCACTACTTTTCACTATAATATGTTGCTACCTAATGCATAAAATCGAAATATATTGAAAATTACAAAATGCTCAGTTTTTTTCTGTGGGATAAAAAATGTTATCGAATGAAAGACATAAGGAATTCATTGCTAGTGTGGTGGCAATACCTTGCTGTGTGTAAGTGTTATGACATTTTGGACAGACAGGTAATCTGAACCCAGAGCATAACAGTCTCATCACTTCAAGAATGAATAAGCTGCATAATTGTTGCTTTAGTGCTTAAAAAGCCAATTCGTATTGCTTATTGCCTTTTTTTTTTTTTTTTCATTTTTGGGGGCAAAGTATGGTTTGATTTACTCCTAGAAAGAAACAGAGTAAGTTGGTGAATCTTGATCCGCTAGTAGTTGTTCTTGCATTGTCACTTGGGCCACAGATAAAGAGGAATGTGCTTTAAATCAGTAATCAGGCTGTAAGTATGATGGGAACCACCTTGTCCTGATTGCACTTTAAATTTATACACATGTAAGACTCAAGTGAAAAAACTGTCAGAGAAAATAATTTGCCCTACCATTTAGGCATTTTAGAGGGCTTTTTATGTGTGGTTTTTAACATATTTCTTAACTTGTTTCTTTGTGTGCCGTATGCAGAGAACCCAAGTGTGTTGTTGCTAATTGTTTGAAAGAAAACTTGATGCTTTGTCTAGACTTGAACATATACATAATTTTGTTTTTTCAAGGGAGTGATGATGAATATAGTGATGATGATGACATGAGCTGGAAAGTGAGACGTGCAGCTGCGAAATGTCTTGATGCTGTGGTTAGCACACGACATGAAATGCTTCCAGAATTCTACAAAACTGTATCACCTGCTTTAATAGCCAGATTCAAAGAACGTGAAGAGAATGTTAAAGCAGATGTTTTTCATGCATATCTTTCTCTCTTAAAACAAACTCGACCTGTGCAAAGTTGGCTTTGTGATCCTGATGCAATGGAACAAGGAGAGACACCTTTGACGATGCTTCAGAGTCAGGTTATTTGTCAACGTTTTTACTTTTGAGAAGACACACTGGAGTTGTGCCCTGTTCATAAGGATAGTTCTTGAAATGTGCCATTCCCTACTTTCTTCAGACAGAGATTACAGTTCATTGCTGTAGTACTAGCATAGAGATCAAGCCAGGTAAACTGGCCTGGAAAAGTGCAGCAGTCTTGGAAACTGAAATTATCAGCTCAAGCAACTGTCCTTGTCTGATTCCAGTTGTTTACCTTCACTGGTAAAAGTTGCATGTCCAGTGTAGTTTAGCCTAGTTACCAAAGCAAAATAGCTACTTTAAAGCTTATGTCTGTGTTGCGGAATGCACAATGATCAAGGCAAAACTTCATTTGCTATAACTTATTTTATTTGCATAACACAAAAGATAGTGCTGAAAAATTTCTAAGTTAATTATTTGGGTGACTCCTTAGTTGTTGCTCTCTGCAGTTTTAATAATGCAAATCTAGTTTTGCTTTGTTTCCCCTCACCTTTTAAAGTTAAATTACTATTTTTTTAAATAGCAATTCTTTTGAATCTTTAATTTTCCTAGTGTTCATATAACTTCTATAGTTCCTTAGAGAAGTCAGAAATACAGGGCTAGGATGCTTATTTTTCTTTATATCCAGCCAGTGATCAGAGATCAAAAGAAATGTCAGCTATTGAATCAATTAACAGGTTGTGTGATGATTACAGGTCCCCAACATAGTTAAAGCCCTGCACAAACAGATGAAGGAGAAAAGTGTGAAGACTCGTCAATGTTGCTTTAACATGCTGACTGAGCTAGTAAATGTATTACCTGGAGCCCTAACACAACATGTTCCTGTACTTGTACCAGGTATGAGAAACATTACTAACTTAAAGATATATTAGCAAGATTTGATGTGAAGTTTCAAAATCTTTAAATCTTGACTGTACTTTTTGCAAAAGCTTTGAAGTGTTGCTTCTATTTAAATAAATTGGCAAAATAATCATCTGCTGTGTGGATCCATATAAATATTTTAGTGACATATTTCTAGTAATCTTGAAAACAAGGGTTGGCTCTAAGTTTGAGGGTGTTTTTTGTTTGTATAAAAAAAGTTCATTTGCTTTTTAATTGCAAGATCAAACTGCCTTCTTATCTTAATGGAGCAAAATATTGTCCACATTTTAGCTTTTGCAACCTAGAATGTTGAATTTTGAAGTAACGAGGAAAAGTAAGTTTGGAAAAGCTAAAGGTTTAAAATCCTCTTATAATTAAGAAGGTACTTCACCAACCATTAAATGGCCCATGTCCTTTGTGTAGAGGAAGCTTGAAAACTAATGGAGTGAATAAAATTATTCAAGGGGCTTGGAAGCATTCAAGAAAGACTGGAGGCAGGAAAACAGATTCTGTGTAGCAGCCTTCCTTCACAAATTTTGAAGTGTTCTGGCAAAATATAAATACCTAAGCTAAAAATACATTTTTTGTTCCAGGAATAATTTTTTCACTGAATGACAAATCAAGTTCTTCTAATCTGAAGATAGATGCTTTGTCCTGTTTGTATGTCATCCTCTGCAATCACTCTCCCCAAGTCTTTCATCCTCATGTTCAAGCGTTGGTGCCTCCAGTTGTAGCTTGTGTTGGAGACCCGTTTTACAAGATTACATCGGAAGCGCTTTTGGTTACCCAACAACTCGTGAAGGTCATTCGTCCTTTAGACCAGCCTTCTTCCTTTGATGCTACTCCTTATATCAAAGATCTGTTTACTTGTACAATCAAGAGGTTAAAGGCTGCTGACATTGATCAGGAGGTGAAAGAAAGGGCAATATCTTGCATGGGTCAAATCATTTGTAGCCTTGGTGACAGCCTAGGCACAGACCTGCCTAGTACGCTTCAGATCTTCTTAGAGAGGCTGAAGAATGAGATCACTCGATTAACTACAGTGAAGGCCATGACGTTGATTGCTGGTTCTCCTCTGAAGATAGATTTGAGACCAATCCTTGGGGAAGGGGTTCCTATCCTTGCTTCTTTCTTGAGGAAGAACCAGCGAGCTTTGAAACTGGGCACGCTTTCTGCTCTAGATATTTTAATTAAGAATTACAGTGACAGCTTGACTGCTGCCATGATTGATGCTGTCCTTGATGAGCTTCCACCTCTGATCAGTGAAAGTGATATGCATGTATCACAGATGGCCATCAGTTTTCTGACAACGCTGGCTAAAGTATATCCTTCCTCTCTGTCAAAGATTAGTGGGTCCATTCTCAATGAACTTATTGGGCTGGTGAGATCGCCTCTACTTCAGGGCGGTGCACTTAGTGCCATGCTGGAATTTTTCCAAGCTTTGGTTGTGACTGGTACAAATAATTTAGGCTATATGGATTTACTGCGCATGCTGACGGGCCCGGTGTACTCGCAGAGCACAGCACTTACTCACAAGCAGTCTTACTATTCCATTGCCAAATGTGTTGCTGCCCTTACTCGAGCCTGCCCCAAGGAAGGACCGGCTGTTGTAGGCCAGTTCATTCAAGATGTCAAGAACTCGAGGTCCACAGATTCCATTCGGCTTTTGGCTTTGCTTTCTCTTGGGGAAGTTGGGCATCACATTGACTTGAGTGGACAAATTGAGCTGAAGTCCGTCATATTAGAAGCATTCTCTTCTCCGAGTGAAGAAGTCAAATCGGCGGCATCGTACGCCTTAGGCAGCATTAGTGTTGGCAATCTTCCCGAGTATCTGCCCTTTGTCTTACAAGAGATTACCAGCCAACCTAAGAGGCAATACCTTCTTCTTCATTCCTTGAAAGAAATAATTAGCTCTGCATCAGTCATTGGTCTCAAACCGTACGTTGAGAACATCTGGGCCTTACTCCTGAAACACTGCGAATGCGCAGAGGAGGGCACGAGGAACGTTGTTGCCGAGTGCTTGGGCAAGCTTACGCTGATAGACCCGGAGACTCTGCTTCCACGCCTCAAGGGGTACTTGGCATCAGGTGAGTGGTAGTAACTCGTGTGCATATTGTACCAAAAGGCCATTTGCTACAATATATTAATACATTAATTGAGTTCTGCAAGTTATTTGCTTAAATTTTGTGATACTTGCCCCACTTACCCCGCTCCAAACGGTGTGGAGCAGGGATGGTTCCATTTTTACTAGAAGTTAATCATATGTAGCACAAATTATTTCCATGTTCTGCTTCTAGACTGTATTTCTGTTAATGATGTTCTGTTTAACAAAGAGCTATAAACTTAAAGAGAAAGGAGCAACAAAAGGACAAGTTGACAAACCAGTTGCAGCATGTTGAGCTTTTGGTGTAAATTACAGTATTCTTAATTTTTGGATAAGAATTCTGAAATTTTTAAGAATCCGGAAGTATTGCTGAGTGTAATTCATGAATCGGTTTCATATCAAAGAATGTATTCACATGTTTTCTTCATGTGCTTTTGCTTTAAAGAGGAGAGTTATCTGCAGGCCTATGTGTGACCATAAAAAAAAAAATGTTTTAACAGACTTGTTACTTGAATTTTCTGTAGCAGATAACATTAAATGCTCATTACAAATGTTAACGGTATTTATCCCCCGTTAAAAATGTTTTCTCCATAGATTTACTTGAGTTACATATTGCATTGCTAGTAATAAATAACAGTTCTTTTTTAGTGTTCTTAGGCATATTAGAATGTTTAAAAAGAATGGGATTTAGCATGATTTAAATTCTGTAGTTGCACTGTTTTAATGCTATGTATTCATACTTTTGTTTTTTATTAGGGTCCTCATATGCTCGAAGTTCAGTGGTTACTGCTGTTAAGTTCACGATTTCTGATCATCCACAACCCATAGACCCACTATTGAAGAACTGCATAGGTAAGTTCTTTATTTTCACCAACAGCTTGTGTGTTTTTCAGGCAATAGAACTGCATTTAAAGTTTGTTCTTTGTGTTTTAAAACCTAAATATTTTGCAGGTACCAGAATTAGCTGCTAATGAGAACTGTTGGAACAGTTTTAAAATGTTTCCATGATAGCCAGTTATATTTATTAATCCTAGCTTATTGGCATTCTGAGCAGTGACAGTGGTGGGATTAAAAAAAAATACATGTATTTGAGCTGTGATGGGCAGTACAAGAAGCTAGGGAATTTAGGAAAATGGGACCCAAAAGCTGATTTCCTTTCTCACGCTCTTGCCAGATTATATCAGTTTGATGTAGTAAGGTACTGTCTTTAACCAGAAGGGTGGTCTTGGAAATATTTGACATTCAGTCACTTAAAATCTGTGTGCACATGTGAGTTCTGAGCATTACCGGGTGGTGAACTGTAAATTTAGGTCCTTATGATTCTGTAATGGTTGTGGTCTGAAAGCATTTGAAAGCCTGTATATTTTTACAGGGATAAGGTAATTGGAGCTTTTAGTGTAACATCAGAATGATAAAGAGCATTGCTGCACTGTGGCTTTTTGATCTTTTCCTCATTTCTGTGACAAAGTATTGCAGATTTGTTTAATATGCTATAGTGGATGTTTTATAGTGGATTAATTACAGGTTGAAAGATATGTTAAAAAAAATGTATACTGCTAAACCTAATAGGGGGAAAAAAAATCTTGAAAAAAATCTTTAAAAGCACAGTTTTTGTGGAGAGCAAGGTTTTTATTTGTGGGGAGATGAAGTCAGTTCCTATGTGTTATTTTCATCACTAAGCTGATTTTTTTTTTTTAAATAATATATTCAAGAATTGATTATGCTTGTGGGTTTTTCCCCTGCTCCTCCCACTGAAGCTGCCTTGCCTTTTTGGTTTCTTGAAATATTTATCATTCAGTAAAAAAACTAATGGTATAAAGTATTTTAAAAAATGTCAATTGTCTTTAGTTTTGTTACCCAGTTTCTTTTGTGTATGTAGAAGATGCTTTGATGTTTACACCATGTAGTTTTTCTCCTTTAAAAATTTCACTCCTTGTAGAAGTTGCTAGTAAAACCTCGCAAACATTGAGGAAAAGCATGAGTTATCCTTACAGGTATTTATTTGAACAAGGCTGTACTATAGAACTATGGTAATACTAATTTGAAAATGCCCATGGGTGGGGTGGCATGAGAGCAGTGTTGCTACATTAGTATATACTGAGTAGGCTGATTTTATTGCAATTTAGGAATTAAACGTGCCCATTTAGGAGTTAAAAATCAATACGTTGATAGTTTCTGTAAGAGATGTTCTCTAATTCTTGAACTGCAGAATTGAAATTGGTTTGTGAAAGCGTATTCTGAGAGACTTTTAAGGGAGAATAGGAAAGGTTAAATATAATTTTCATTAATTTACACACTATCTTTAGGAAAAATGTTGAAATGTCATTAAACGATGGCCATTTATTTTGATGGTGTTTTTCTCTGTTACTTCTGTTTTATTATATGAAATCCTAGATATTAATTATATGATTACTTTTCATATGATTATAATTGATAGCTTTATTTTTGTAATCATGCTAGAAGACAGGCATTGGTTCCTACTACATGAAATTAACTTCTGCACTAAATATGTCCTTTTGAAAGGTTAAAATTAAGCAATGATATTTTTAAAGTGGCAAATTAAAAAGTTCCTCATAGACTGAATTATTTCTGTACATGATTGCAGGTGATTTCCTGAAAACATTGGAGGACCCAGATCTCAATGTCAGGAGAGTGGCCCTGGTGACATTTAACTCGGCTGCACACAATAAACCATCATTAATAAGGGACCTCTTAGATACTGTGCTTCCTCATCTTTACAACGAAACAAAAGTCAGAAAGGAATTGATCAGAGAGGTAGGTTGACTGAGAAAAATGTTGATAAATATGTGTAAGTAGATTGTTTTCCTAAATGCATTACTTCTTAAATCTGTTTTTATTTGCTGACAGGTGGAAATGGGACCATTTAAGCATACAGTTGATGATGGGTTGGACATAAGGAAGGCAGCTTTTGAGTGCATGTATACTCTTTTGGATAGCTGTTTGGATAGACTAGATATATTTGAATTCTTAAATCACGTGGAAGATGGCCTGAAGGATCACTATGATATTAAGGTTAGCTGTCATTTTTTTTCCGATGGAAGCAGTGAGTCAAAATATTTTAAATAGTGAATAGACGGAAATGATAAAAGTATTACTTCATGTGCATAAATACCTCGCCATATTTGCCATTTTCATTAAACTGTTGTTGTTAAAAAGGTTGCACAGCATTGTAGGAAATCCATCGCGGTATATGTGCTGGGCATAACTAATGACTGAATTGTTTTTTTCTCAACATAGATGCTCACCTTTTTAATGTTGGTGAGACTGTCTACCCTGTGTCCAAGTGCAGTGCTGCAGAGGCTGGATAGACTTGTTGAACCTTTGCGTGCCACGTGCACAACTAAGGTATTGAAACTGAAACTTCTTGAAGCTAATTATTTTGTGTTGTCTTATAGAAATATAAATGAACTTGTGTATGAGGAAGACTTCTGTACTTCTGCAGCGTTTCCTGAGCTGCAGTTGATAAACTGCAGTAGATAGAGTAATATAAGTATGTGGGCCTTCATACGTGTATTAGATTTCTTTAAATTACAAATGAAGGTGTAGACTTGTTAGCTTCTTTTTTAAAAACCTCTATTTCTATGAGACTATTTCCTCTGTTTCTTAAAAATTTTGTTTGGGCAATTTGTCTCACTTCATTATAAATAGTGAAACTGGAATAATGAGAGTTTTTCTGACTTCTGGTGATTACGTTGTTTCGGACAGGCATTTGGGTGATGAACTATCAAACTACTTTAAAGTAGTGGAACTATTTTTTTTTTTTTACTCCATTTATATTACAAGATTCTTGGGTCTTGACACAGTTAATCTCTTTCTATTCCTGCTCTTGCCTTGTTCCACCTACATGGTCTGACAATCATTTAATGCCTAATTTACTTTGCTTTTTCATTACTGTAGTCTGTTACATAGAATATCAAGAAATTTGACTGATTTTAATGATAATTTATGTGTATATCACGGAAACATCTCTGATAATTGTAACTAAAGGTTAAACAGTTGTTCTAAAGAAGGTCAACTTTTTTAAGAAGTTCTATTCTCTGAAAACTGGAAGTGCTGTGATAATATCAGTTTAATGTTGTTTACTGACCTTGCTAGCTAGAGGTTGGCTGCTATAATTGTTTGCATTTGGTAATTGACTTTGCAGCTTACAACCTTTTTCTGCTTACTTTGCAGTGTTCAAGTTTTAGTCCCATTTATAAACTGCTGGTAAAAAGTCTGCTAAAAAGTAAATGTTTCGGGGGTTTTATTTTGGTTGGTTGCGTTTTTTTTTTTTTAAGAACTTAGGCCATTTAAAAAGCTGTACAGAGTGGTAATATGAAAGGAAATAGGTCTGTAAGATATGGGGGCTTTTTTTAAGGTGGGTGTAGAGGGAGGGTCAAGCAAAAATTTCAAACGTATTTTCATTTTTTCCCTAGGTAAAAGCGAACTCAGTGAAACAGGAGTTTGAAAAGCAAGATGAACTGAAACGTTCTGCTATGAGGGCAGTAGCAGCGCTTCTAACCATTCCAGAAGCAGAGAAGAGTCCATTAATGAGTGAATTTCAGTCACAGATAAGCTCTAACCCTGAGCTGGCAGCCATCTTTGAAAGTATCCAAAAAGATTCATCATCCACTAACTTAGAATCAATGGACACTAGTTAGATATTTGTCCAAAATGGGGACCATTACGTTGAACCATATGATGCACTGAATTGACAGGTTATGAGTAAGAAACAGAAAAAGTATCTAATCTACACATTGTTCCATTTTATTTACCTTTATGAGACAGTTGGCTTTTCCCATTGTTGCTTTTCTAGCATTTATTCCAGAAATGTATTTCCATAATCCAAACTTTGTTAACCACTCTTGTTTTAGTGGAATGGGCCACATTTGGGAATTAAAAATTTGACGCATGGTGTATGGGAATAGATTCCAACATCCATTTGCCCTGTAATGTTTAGGATTAAAATGTCAAAATTTTGTGACCATGATTTTTTTTTTTTTTTCCTTTTTATTCACTCTTTCTACTTGTAAACAAAAAATGGGGGGAGGTGGGAACCAAGTGTCAGGGTGCACCATGTTTTTGTATAACTTTTTTTTTTTTTTGGTCGTTGTTTCAGCTTCATAAATTAGTTTGGCTGGCAGATGAATTCTGTATAAGATTTATTATATCAAAGAGAGGGTTTGGGACACAGTTCAAAAAAAGCAGGCATAAATGTCATTTTTAAAGGTGTGGGGATTAGAAAACAAATATCCCTGTTGTGCACACTAATTTTGCATGAGCAAGTTTACAAATATATATTGTCTGTAAAACAGCATGTGCAGTTTATTCGTAATGCAAGTTAAAATAAGTTCTACTGTATCAGTGCAGCTTTCAGGTATTTTTGACATACAGACCATTCATCCAGGAAGGGACAAATGAAGGTTGTTTGTCTTAACCTGGCTTTTTAAAATGCCAGTAATAAGACTCTGCAGATGTTCTTAACAGTAAATACAACAATTCCTGCAGTTTTCATGTTTTTTTGTTCCCAAAGGCTGGATCCCCTGGAATTGAGGGGAACAAACTGGAAGATTGGAGGAAATAGGATGAGATGGAGGTAAAATGAGCAGAGAACAGCAATAGCTGCTCAGTTGCTCCTGAACTCTGGATTCAGCTATGTTTTTATTACAGAAGTATGAAAGGAAGTTTCTTCAGTGGTTTTTACTTCCTATTCTTCATCTAGCAGCTTTTGTGAAGGCACTAATACATGATTTTACCTAGACAAGTGTTAACAGACCATCATTTCGTGCCTGTCAGTGTTTTTCTGGCACATGGAACCACCAGTAGATTGCAGTGCTGCATCTTACAGTATTCTGACAAGACAGGAAACCAAGAATGGTCATGAGACTGGAGAGAGATAGAAAACAAACTGAAACAAGAAAAGAACCTGCTGTGAATATGCTGCAGTAGTCTAAAAGTGGATCAGAAGCTGGTAGCTGGCAGTCCCACATTGGACTGGATTTGGGAATGTAATAGCAAAAGATGGGGAACCACTGCCTCAATGCCTGAAATTGAGACTTGTCGCTACTTGTTTTATGCAGTTGCTTAGCTGTCTCTTTTTCAGTCAGATCTGAATTTGATTTTTCTCTAGTTAACAAGGGTTAACTAGTATTTTAGATGGTGGTTTTTAGCTGGTTTAGTATTTTGGAAACCTGTTACATGGACACGTGGCATAAGCTGCTACGTGAGTAAACTAACACGTGTTGTTATGACCCCAGAGGCAGCTTTCTGTGAGCACTGAGATTCAGGGGCCAGTAGTTCATCTTATATGCTTGCAGCTTGGGAAAAGCAGGGGAGGTAGTGGTGCATCTTATTTTGATAAAAGGACCTGAACAAAGAAGTCTAGCTCCTTCACTAGTAACAATTTTAGTGCTGTAGAAATTTTTGAATTTGTAGCCTTTCTCTGTCTCCAAAGTCTTCATACTAATGTAACAGTTGTCTTCTAGAAGTAGAAATAAATGAGGTTAAATGTAATAACATATCTAAATGTCATGAAAAAGGATGGCATGACTCTAGAGAGAAACCATATGCTAGAAAAAGCACTATGAATTAGGTGCGTTTTGTCTTGCTGTACAACTCTTCTACTTCAATTACAGCAATATGCAGGCCTCCTAATTAAGAATCTGTTGTGTTAATTAGTTGTCAAATTAATCCTAGAACTTTTGTGTTGAGTTTTCAGAGTGCATTAAAATGTTTTGTAGACCTAACGCTAGGTGTGAGAATGGTATGATAAACATGAGATGTGAGGCTGAAATACCTAAGTGGAGTAGGTGACAACGGTAAGTAAACAGGACATTTGTAGCTGAGAGATTTGTGTGTGTTTCTGTGCTACCAAAAATGCTGAATGTGGTGGGTGCAAATACTCTTAGCTTTGCTTTGCAGTACATGACAGTGGAGCAAGCTTGAGGACAGAAGGTTGAACTCTATTACATGGTGAATGCTTTCTTGCAAGAGTGATTTTCTTTGAGCACTGATGAAGCAGTTTGGAACATAAGGATTAAGTCTTCCCTGTAAATTACAGAAATTTTGAAGAGTACGGTTCTCTCCACGTAGCATTTGGTTATTTTGGTGACACAGGAAGACAAACTCCTAAAGGTTACAACTGCACCATAACATTTATTAGTTTTATAAAATCTAACCAGCTTAGGTGTTCTCATTCCACTCATTTTCACTGGTTGCTAGATTGAAAGGTTTGTGGGGTTTTTTTTTGTTTGTTTGTTTTCCTTACTGCATATCCAAGTATTTGGGTAAATCTCATGTATTTATGCTTTTAGTGCAACTAGGCTTGGGTAATTCTGTTAAGGATGATGTTATGAATACCTGTAGCTGTTCTTTAAATGCTAAATAGTTAAAACTAAAGTGTGAAATCACTCTCACCAAAACAAAATCAGAATTCTGAAAGGCTGCTTTAAAAAATTTTTGGTATCATTAGAACTTTTCTCTAGTGCTCTTCATCATTTAGCACACAGGCAGTTGAGACAAATTAATTAAGCTTGCACATAATACAGAAATGGTTGGCCAGTCCTTGCATTGTAGATTCTTGCCTTTAAATATTTTTGTATCTCAAAAGTACTTAATGCTCTGATTTTCCATGAAAAATATTGCCATCCTTGCAAGAGAGTTATTTTCTAAAATTATGAATTGAAAACTAAGAGTACCTTGAGAACACTGCACTTCAATCATGTACATTTATTTTTTTAATATAATTTTCCTTCAAAATGTTACATCTAATATAGCAGTTGACAAAATAAAATAGCTGAACTACTTCCAGATTGTATTTTTATGAATTGAACATAGCAGCACCTATACATATAAGCAGCATTGCTTCTCTTAAATGAAGGATTATTTTAACATTTCATCAACTCAAATTAGAAATATGAATTAGAAGTTAAGATCTGCTACTGTTGTATTTGGCTTAACAGACATACTCGGTAATGATACTAGGGACAAATTCATCCTGCTCTGGTGGACTGGTTAGAAGTAGTAATTTAGCAACTGTTTTTATATGGTGCCTTCCTTGGAGATGACTTCAGAAGCAAAGTAACATGTGGCCTTTTCTTTTGGTTTTGTTTTGTTAATCCTGATCGTTCAGAATGAAATGACAAATGTTTCTGCCAAATACCAATTAAGCCTGCAGCCTCTGGGTTTTAATTCCCTGTTGCTCTAACCTTAAGATAAAAAGTACTTCTTGTTGTTACTGTTCTTAAAAATTAATTGCAGAGGATGAAAAATGCTATTCAGTTCATGACTTTTCTTTTTGTCCTTGCTGCCACCTTGCTATGAGATGGAAGGATCTGCTTGCTGCACTGTTGGATGTGAAGGGGCAGGCGTTGTGACAGTGAGCGTTGCCCCCTGCTCTACATGAGCTCTTCAGCATAGAGTTACAGCTCTTGCACTAAACCAAATGTTCTTCATAGGTATCCACTTATAATTTTTCATTCTATCTGAGTTTGGGGGAGGAGAAGAAATCGGAGTTCTTGAGAATAATGAAGTAAATTAATCTTCCATGACTAGTGTCGGTGAAGCAGGAAGGTTTTCTGCAAGAAGTGCTTTTGTGAGGATCAGGCAATTTTGTCTTGGTAGGGAGTTAGATTTCTTTACATTTGTTTCCACCCCATGAGGTTTTAATGTTTCCACATAATCTCTGATGAGAAAAAAACTGCCTTCAGAAAGGTCATCCATCCCCCCAAACAAACAAAAGGTTTTCTGTTGAGTTTAGTCTGTATACTGTGGTTTAGAACATAACCCTGACCTGGAGAAGAAATAAGAGTGTGTTTCTGAGAACCACACAGACACTGACTGGAAGATACCGTACCTGAAATGTAGCATTGAAAAATAGATATCTTAGTCAGAATATTTTAATTTAAAATAATTCTTTCTTTTCTGCTCTGCCTTTAATCATATTTTTGAAGAATGGGAAATGCAGGATAAGAAAAAATTAGCAAGCTATGAACATCTGTGATCTCAGAACCTAAGGGGTAATTTGTTCCCTGCTGCTTCCTAAAAAGAAAAAAAAAAATCCACTAAAAACTAGAGGTATTTAAAAGTCTGAAAAGACTTCTGTTCTGAAGATTATTTTATTCTGAAGTATTATTAAGAGGTTTTATTATATTTTCACTGTTTTCTTTTATTCTGAAGAAACACTTTCCCTTCATATGTGGATTTCTTCCACCTGACAATTATGAGGTAGTTCAATATGGCTGCTGCAGACTTGAGAAAATAAGTTTGGTGTCACTTTGTTCAGTGCAGTATAGATATTCCTGTAGTAGAAAAAGGTTTCAATTCACTATTTCCCATGTTCTTTTATTAATAGATTTTTTTTTAAAAAAATATTGTCCACATAAGACTGCAGTTTCCATTTAACCTACAGCCTTTCTTTTCTTCAACTGAAGAAGTATTGGAGTCTTAATCATTTGATTACTGTTACTTTGGATACCACTATTCCTGGGGGTTCTTGAAGTTATCTCAAGTCCTCTAGAAGACTTTTTCCTTTTCCAGTCCTTACTAAGGTTATGTGCTACAAGACTCAGGTTTATTTCCTGTATCTATGACATTTCTATTGTGCATGAAGACAATTCTTTCATGAATTGCATGTACTATCCGTTTCATGGAGGGATTTCTCAGATCTGTGCTTAAAAACAACTGAATGCCATTTTTGAGGAAGTTCATAGTCAACTATTTGCTTTTCAGTGAAAAAATCCAGTATACCAAAAAAAAAAAAAAGGCATATGGCTTCATGTGTTTTTTTCTTGACCTTCAATTTCTTAATGCTTGCACTGTATCAAATCATCTGCAGCTCTAGACCAGCCTTGCCAGGAAGAAAGAAGGGGTTTTGTGTTGTAACAGTTCTGCCCACTGATGGACCCCATGAGAGGAGCTACTTTAATTCTTCTGCCTCCACAGGTACAGATCTTCACACAGCCAGCATACTTTGAAATGTTAGCCACGTTCAGCAGAAAGGTAAAAACTGACCAGCATTTAAAAATAAATATTGGATTTCCCATGATCCTGATGCCTTTTCAGAGCTGAACAACTTTGCCACTTATTTTTCCAAATGCAAAGATGATCAAATAAGTATTAGGAGGAAGATAAAATATTAAAGTGACAGAACTGTGCTGAGTTCTTGTTTTTCCTGACACTGTACATTGAAAACCCATATCTCTGGTGTGAATTTTGACTTGTTTACAAAAAATATAGCATCACCAAAATTTGAAATGTGGAACTGAAGCTGCAGATGGAGGAGATGGCTGATTTTAGTACCTTGCCAGGAGGCAGCCAAAGTGAAACACTAAAGTCTGTGCTGTTTTCTCACATGATACCAGTTATGGCATATCAAGTGGGTTGAATTCAGCTCTAATAAAATTATAGAATATTTGTATCTCCTAGGTAGATGATGCAGAAGATTAAAAAAAATCATTGAACATGGAAGATCATACACTTCTCTGTTTTGATTTTTGGCGAATATATATAGAGAGAGACACAGTGACCTTAGTCGCAAGTCATTTTCTAACAAGTTGACAGCTTTTCAGTTCTCCTTCAGTCTCTGCTTTTTAAAATAAGAGAAAAAACACAATTCTGTAATTTTT
Source organism: Merops nubicus (assembly GCF_000691845.1). Lineage (NCBI taxonomy): Eukaryota > Metazoa > Chordata > Aves > Coraciiformes > Meropidae > Merops > Merops nubicus. The sequence goes on from NW_008609157.1 coordinate 34,659, forward strand.
TTAGTGGTGTTGGTCTTTGATGATTGTGTGGATGGTTTTGTCTGTTTGTTTGGGTTTTTTTCCCTTTTAAACACAGGAAAAGTCTAAAGTGGAAATTTAGTTGAGTGGCTTTCAGCCTTGTCTATTCAGTTATTTTGTGTAGAGTTTTGTAAGAAACATGAAGAGGGTTTACTTACCCACAGAGAAAACAATGGTATTTTTTCCAATGGTTTGAGAAGATGTATCCAGGTTGAAACAGGTGGATATCATCACAGGCTATGCGTAAGCGCAAAGAATTTTCTGAAGTGGTAAAAATTCCTCGTTGTCCATGCATGATTTATTTCAGGTCTGTTAGGTGGCTGAACATGGCTGATTCAGGAGACTTAAAGCTAAAAGGAGGGCAAGGGCAGGCTAGTGCAAACAAGTGTGAATCTAAGTTGATATTGCTTTTCAGCAAGTGGTTAGTATTTGTTGGCCTGTTTTTTTTTCTTAGTACTGGAGTCATCAGGCATATACCTTCAAGACTTTGTGGCTTAGTTATCAACAAAATATTCTACCTGTTATCCAACTTTTCTTTGATTAAGGGAGGATAGTGTGAATGCTCGTTTGGGAAGAAAGCAGTGGAGCAACTGGCCACATTTTTTTTCCCCATGTATCCTTTAACATATGAAAGAAAAGGAAAGAAAAATGTCTGTTGGCAGGTTCAGGCACTTCTATAGAAGGAGATTAAGAAGGACACTGCAGAATATAATGAATTTTCTTGGGTCAAAGTATTTTTTGTTCTCTGTCCTAAGGTGTGCACCAAAGACAAAGTCTATTATGGCTAACCCAACAGACCTGGTAAAATCTTGTATGTCTGTGGGATCAGACCTTCCAGTTGAGAGAACAAAGGTCTCCTTGAGACCTACAGAAATCACTGAAAAGAATCAGACCTATCTAAGAGCAACCCAAAGGCTGCCATTACAACACAGCTGCAATTTTGTATGCTTAGCTACATCATGCAAGCAAGGTACATTCTGTACAACAGAAAGAAGAGAACTAGGGAGCTGTTGGGCAGCATGCTTGTTGACACGTGCAGTAGGGGCCCATAGTTGTGTGTAGTATGGCTGCTGAGCAAGATACACTGTTATTACATTTCAAGGGAAGGTCCATGCTTAAAAGTCAGCTTGCTTCACTGATCTCCTTCTGGAGACTTCACCTTGAATAATGTAATTTTCAGTAATTATCCTGACAGCATTTAATAGATGAAACTAAGAGTTAGTAATACTATTAATCATTCCAATAAATGAAATTTATTTCCAACAAAGGAAACTTTAAAATGCTGCCATGTCAACTAACGGAGTAAAGCAAGCAACCACAATGCACAGTTCCTGAGATCAGCTGCAACATTCTGCAGGAGTTCAGTCAGATGTTCTTCCTACCTCCTGTCTTCACAAGCAGTGAAGAGCAAGTGGGAGAGCATTTCTGCATGTTCACCTTTGAGTTTTAACGCGATTTAGTGGATAAATGTGATTTGAAATCAAGAATGCTTCTTTCTTTTTTTTTTTTTAAATTGTTTAACTGCTGACTTATGTAGCAACCTGTTCAAATCAGCTTTGAAGACCACTTCTCAGGAACTGACGTGCCACAGTTGTAGACTACAGCTAATACTTGAACACATGAAGGAGCAATCTCTCTGGGTAGTGCTTTGAAAAGGCAAAGAACGTAATACAAGATTTAAGTACTTATTTGCAGAGTTAGCCTTAAATGTCACCACATTATTTCTGTGCTGCTGTACTGTTTGTTTACAAGAGAAATGTTCCAACACATGCACTTTAGGACTGTGAACAGATGACAACTTTTATTGTGAATGTTTGGTTTATGTCACTACAAAACTCAGTCTTGCTTGCCTTGATTTAATCTTGCATACTTTTCTGTAGTTTTATCTGGAGTTCAGCCTATAGCAATAAAAACAGAACGCGTTGCTGACAAAGCTAATGAGACACAAACAGAGAAGCCCTAGGAAACGTCTGAGGCCTGTATGCAGAATGGTATGTTTAACTACAAATATGTCATAGTTAATGCACTTGATGTAGCAGACCAGCTATTTCTTTGACAAAGCAGGGGAAATACGTTTATTAAAAGTACAGTATCTGAGAATGGCATCAGAAGCATCTTTGATAAATCTGTTCTTACAGCTGGTTGATTGTGTGGCTGAAGAAGAGTCTATTCGCAGTGAAGTCTGTCTTCATTGCTCATCAAGAGCCTTTGCTAAAAAAAAATCCTAATGTTTCTGCTTGGCTGTACCACAAAATTTGCTGTCCTATGTTGGTAAACAGAGCACAGTGCTGAAGGTTATTTTGGTGGTCAAAAACCAGATGCTGCATTCTGTAGAAGGTATTCCTGTAGCCCCAAGTTACCCCTTTGACAGGGTTTTATGAATACAATTTTAGTGATTGCAGATGCTACAGTTTTTTCAGAGGGAGACATGATGCCCCAAGTCTTTAATTAGATTATAAGAATAACTATAATTTTTCGTTTTGCATTTTTTCAGAAAAAGCCTTAAATTTCAAGCCCTTAAACCTTTTAATGAAAGGAAAGTTGTTTTAAATAACCAAAGTATTTAATCCTTGTAGCTGTACTTTTTGCTGTCGTCTGACAATTGTAGAGTTGGATGCAGTAATAAGCACCTTCGGTACAATCCTGCTCAGTGGGATAATACACAAATAATGTGAATACTCTTGGAATCAAACACCTATTGTTGCTTCATGATAACTTCACTAGTAACCCTGGATGTCATCGTACGTTCTTAATGCCACACAACAAGGTTTTCAGAATGCACCATGGATATAACAAAGTCCGTAGGAGTATTGACATCATGTATAGCTGCAGGACTGAAATAACTGCTTGCTAGTAATTCTTGATTAATGTGTTCTGTTCTTTCAAGTGCCTGATTTAACACACCAAAATCTCCACTAGATACCTGTGCTTATGTATACACATGTATCCCAGAAAGAGTGACTTTTTCCGGTTTTGTTCCAGCTTTCAATGTTATCATTTTTTGAAGGTATAGTTCCTCCTGGATGCAAGTAATTGGTACTGCGTCTGCAGAAGTTATTTCTGTCAGCTGAAAAAATGACAATTCTTTGATATTTTTACCAACGCTAAGTATCAAATAAAACCATGTAATATTTTATTTTAAAAAGCTAAAATTAATTCTGATAAGCTTTTTTTGCATGAAGGTAGTTTTATTACTATTAATTTCTCTGTATTTATGTAAAGAAATCAAACATAAATCTAAAATTTGGGGGTAATCTAATTTCATCATAGCATTAGCCTTTTGGGCCCTCTGGTTTTATACCTTCTGACTTGAACTAGAAACGTTTAATTTCTGTTTGAATCAATGAATGGCCAGATCTGTTTGAGCAGATCTGTGCTCATCCAATGGTGGTTATATAATTTTACATCTACTGTTGCCTCTTAAAAATAGAGCACAAATTATTCCTCTTGAAGGGTTAGGGTGTAGCCAAAATCAACCTCTCCATTCTTTCACTATGCTCATTTTAACAGTTTACAGTATGTCTACTAAGGAAAAAAAAGGTTAATACAGGGTTTGGGGGTTTTTTTGCCCATCTGGTTGCCTCACTTTGTTGCACTGTCATGGCAGAATCTAGACACTGAGCTGGCCATGTGAGCACAGTTAAATCAAAATTAAATTTCAGGAGCAATTCCAGCACGTTATTTTCTTCCAGGAGATGGCGTTGTAACTTCATTAACAAACGCCAAACAAATTGGAGGGGAAAAAACAGACCAATTTCTTCACAGATAAGTAATTGCAGGTATTTAAAGACAGGGTTTGGAATGAATCTTGTTGTTTTTCTCAACAAGATATTGAACTTTTCTGTTATGACAAAATTCCTTTAAAATCTTTTACAAGTAATTTCAAAACTTCTCTTCTGTAGTGTTAAAGTTTGGCAATGTTTGTGCATGTAGGTGGTCAGCCCTGGCAATGCTCCTCCTACAGCACCTCTTTGGTGGTGGTATGGTCTGGATGGCTGGGCACTCCTGCAAGGAGTGGAATAAACCACTGGGCCCCACCGGCTGAGTTACATGGCTGAAAAAGCAGATTTTAGAGAAAGAAAAAATAAAGGAATTATGCTATGTTGCTCGTGATTTCCCTTCTCCCACAGTTCAGCGGGCAGCTGGAATGGACGTGGTGGCCCACGAGACACCTAAAAAAATTAGGTGTCAGGTTCTGGTGAGCAGACTGATGTGTCAGCAGTGTTTACCTTCTACTGGATGAGTGCATTGATTCCTTACCTGAAAGTGCTAAAATTGAGGTGAATTTGGGTAACAATACACTGATTTGATTTACAGGTCTAGAGTTTAAAAACAAAAGGGGGGAATTCTGTATTTTTAATTTATATCTCTCTTTGAAGTTACCATGGCTACTGAGAGCTTTTATTTAATGGGCTGACCAACAAAATCCCATCAGGCATTGTTTTAGAATTTGGCGATAAACCAAAGTCCCCAACTCCCAGTTATAATATTCTGTTATGCTGCTGAACTGGGGTTTCTGCTCTGGAAAGACATTGACCAAAAGAAGGAAAACTGTAGTAATACAGGACAAACTGCACAATTCTAATGAACCATAATTATAAGAACAACCGGGGAAGGTAATTACCCAGCAGTTGTCACTGGGTATGTGTGTGCCAGGCAACAGCAGTTTCAGGAGCTCATAAGCTCATTGAGGTTGTTCTGGCAGGCCTGGGTACAGGCTTGCACTACATGCTGCTGGTACCAAAATAAACACTGCTGCTCCACAAGATGCTACTTGGGATAGGATTCAATAAAAGCCAAAGCAAAAAACAATTTTCTTTGGAATAAATTACGTTATACAGATGTGTAGACAGGAACAAAAAAAAAAAGCCTCTCATACAAACAAATTACCCTTCCAGTACATCTCTGTAATTGGTGTCAAACATTTAAAATCAAAAAGCAATTAATGGTTTGAATGATCTGTCAAGCTACATTGCAGTGACTAAGCTGTGCTGCTTGGAGCTGGGGGCTTGCTTTCCATGGAGGGCAGCAGAAGAGGTGGAAAGAAATACTTCAAGTCCTTTGTGGGTACAAATGCAGACCAAAATGCCCCCTTGTAGGCTGCCCTCTTTTTCACTGCTGTGAGAGATGGCATCATTTGGATGTCCGGCTGAAGCTTGGTTTATCTGGCTTTTAACCAGTTTTGCATTTTCAGTCTTGCAGGGTGGGTTGGTTGTTTTTATCCTGGTCCTCAGGTGCCCTCAGAACAGGGCTTTTCTCTAGACTACACATCTTAATACCTCCTCAGCACTGCCTCTGGCACACTCTGCTCATCTGGGGAGCAAATGCTACTGTTGCTTAAGTGCTTGGGTGGCTTGTACCAAGCACCACACCAAAAAAAGTTCAGTTTGCTGAATGCCTGTATTTTCTCACCGAGGAGCATGTTCTGCCCTGGGATAGTACAATGCATATCACACTGTACTGGAGTTGTAAAGGACTGTTTTCTCAACATCTTGTTAAGGGAAGAAAAGCAAAGCAGCAAATACTGGACCCAGGTGTCAGGGAAACCAAAGATGAGACACAACTGTGGACTGGCTTGTGCTGCACCGTCTGTTCGCAGCCATGGTCCTGAGCAGGCCTTGCCGTTTCCCATGTTGTTCATTAGCTTCCCAAAGGCTTGAAGGAGTTTGTTCCTTCTCAGTCAAGGAGATCTTGAGAGGGAACCACTCTTCCCACAAGGAAGAGTTTGTTGAGTTGAAGTACATTCTGATTTTCTAACTTGTCCAGCTCTCCTTGCTATTTTACACTGTTTGCTTAAGCTCAACAAGCCTGCACTCCTCAGCGGTTTCATCCATGATGCTCAGAGCAGCTTATATGCCCCTGACCCTCCTGTTGAGTCCAGCACTATTCATACACAGGGTTCCTCTCAACCATGTACACCCAGGGAGCAACTTCTCTCTCTGCAAAACAACTTCTAGAATGAAACAAGCAAAATTTACGCACTGGAAAAGCTTCTGAAGACGATGTGGCTTAAGAATAATTTTATTCTCATACTTATGGTAACTGGGCTCTACGCTTGCTAGAGGTCTAAGTGTAATAAAATCCGGTGCTAATCTGCCCAAATATAGCTGAAGGACTGCTGAAGGAAACTGCAGCTTTGGCTACCATTTTTAGAGTTAGAGACGTACCTAAGGAGAGAAAGTAAAGGAAAAGTAACTTTTGTATATACTTCAAAACTAAAACTACACATGCAGTTGTCTTAAGTTGTCTTACCACCTGGACGTGCTAACGCTCAGTTTAACCTGCTACCAGATTTTGCTATTTTTGCCCAAAACCTGGTTTCACCTACAAGTTTTGCCTTGGAAAACCAGCCTGGATTTAAGGCATCAAAACTACAATGATTTTACTGAGATGGTGACAGTTCTGCGGGTTTTGGTGTTTTTTTTTGGGGTGGGTTGGTTTTTTTTTATTTTTTTTTTTTATTTTTTTTTTAATATGAACAGTTTGTCAAGGATAACTGTTATGGTGCTGAGTAAAAAACCAGCTGAAATTTTATTGAAACTGGAGAGGTTCACAAAAAAAAAAAGTCATTTTGACAGGACTATCTTTTCTCATTCACAGAGTGATGCTCTAAATATCATCCCTATGACAGAAGATTAGCAACTCATGGGTTGCCTCTGCTGCACCCCTGACATAAATGAAGTGAAAAGGACCAATTGGGACATACTGAGGAATTTCAAAAAGGGAAAGATATTAAAAAAAAATAAAATAGGCAGCAGTTAACTGCTCCATACTTACTGTGGCCTCGTTCTGTATTTATTAGTGTATGTGTGATGTTTCTAGAAGAACCAAAGCATATAAAGCTACAGGGAATGTCATAAACATGCCATGCTTGACTGCTTTCAGTTACCTAGAACTAAATGGGTAATTTTAGATGTACAAGCAGGCAATGAGGAGCTTTTTTCAGGCTTCAAATGTATCTTCTTATTGTAGAGGTCCAATACAATTTGGCAAATATTGGAATACGCATAAATTGTTCATTTGAAAAAAAACTTGTGTCTAGTTGACAATGCAAAAAACTTTTCAATAAGTTCATGTAATATTAGAAGTTAATGGGAAGAAAATCTATTTGGCTTTTAAATTCTTTTGTAATAAATTAATTTTGCAACAGTTCGTAACCAATGGCAACAAGTGAATGTAATTCGGCTAGGAACTGAATGGAACAAACATAAAGGCTGGTTTGATTATATGCTTACAGACTTTGCTCCTCTCTACTCAGGAACATCACCACTGCTGGGAAAGGGATGATGTTGGGTGGTTACCCTCACTGACAGGGCCTGCAGTGCAACCTTCAGAAAAAGGTTTGCTTCCATATTGGCAAAGAGGTTCATGGTTTTAATAAATAATGGCATCCTTCTGGCCAAAATGGGTCTTTATTTGCAGTTTTTATGGCTCTGCTGCCTGAATTGTAGTTTCTCAGGTGTGAGGGCTCAGCTTGAACTTTCAGATACAGGTCTTTGCTGATAGTTATTCTAGCGAACAACTGAGACCATAAGTCTACTCTGATCTACATGGTGCATGATATCTTCGTTTCTCTAGGTCAGAAAAAATCCTAGGCTTTTATATTTTTTTTTCTCTCAATTTGTATTGACAAGCATTAATATACTTACCTTGGTTTAATTTTGGTAGGTCTTCAAATAAATTACATCTCAGTGTGGCCACAGAGGCCTGTGAATACACAAGGTGCATATTAATGGGTAACAAAAGGACCTACCATTCTCTGTGACTGTCACGTCAGTTACTTCTGAGAATGGCATTTTCTTATTATCTCACACTTTATAAATCATTTGCTTTAGCCTCAGAATAGTTACAGGAACTGCACAAGCTACAGAGAAAAAATATTATTCCCCTTTCTGTCCCTACAGAGGTTATCTGGCTCAGCTCTTATGATCTGGGCTGCTTTATCAACTCTGCAGCACTGACTTGACAATAAAGATTATATTTTTACAGGGAGGAAGCATCCTGAGTTTGGGAATGAGTTACTGTCAGAAGAGAGGCAGCTGGAGGAGAAACAGTGAGATTGTGTGAGGCTGCTACGGAGTCACAGATAACTGCTTTCATGACTTTAATAAATGCAAGTATATGGCTGTGGTTAATACACTAAGGTATATGGCTGTAGGGAGCCGTGAGATGGGGCGTTCCCTGATTCATCCAGATTACAGGCTAAGCCATAAAACACCAGCAAAGGAGCTACCCCACAGCAGTGATATAAAATCGTTTGGGACTGGGATATCAAGAATAATACCCCTACCCAGGACAGGACCCAGCCCTCCAGGTGTCTCACCAGTGCTGAGCAGAGGGGAAGGATCACCTCCGTTGACATCCTGGCAATGCTCTGCCTGATGCAGCCCAGGAGGCTGTTGGCCACCTTTACCACAAGGGCACACTGCTACCTCACAGTTAAGTTGGTGTCCACCAGGACCCTCAGGTATTTTACTGACATTTTCCTTTATGTGGCTAGGAGTTAAAATGGGCTGCCCTGTCCAGAATTAAATTCAGCTGCAAGTAATTGCAAAAATGAAAGAATCACCTTCCACACAAAAATCAAATATTTTTTTCTTTAGTATAATGGAAAAAATGATTGGTAGAGCTACTACTGCAATTTCATTGCTAGGTTTCTCTCCATGCCATTGCAAAATCACTTCATAGTTCTATTGTTTTAAAATCCAGAGAGCTGCTTCATAGGAATTTATCAAAGTGCACATGTAAGTAAATTATGAATGCTGGGCCCTGCTTCTTATTCAGATGTCACTGACAAGTGGTACCGTCATGCCAAGTCAGGATGCTGCTGCTTAATGTCAGCCTTCAGAGGAAAAAGGACTGGATTTTAGTGCCTTAGCAAAACAAACAAAAAAAATCCACATTTAAAATAGTTAATTAATTTTGATAGCTACAAAAGAAAATATGAGAATGACATATAGCCCTTTCCTACCCATGCCCACGTGAGCAAGGAGGCTGCCAACCAGCCAGTTGTAGGTGCTAGCAAAAGAAAGGTCAGCTATTTCCCAGTGGCTGACATACCATTGTCATTTGGTCTTTTACAACATTTAATTACATTATTTTCCTGCACCCTGCCAATAGTAGCATATTTTCTGTTTCCTCTTATGTGAAAATGATTAATTGTAGCTTTGGGGACTCCATCACCTTTTATTTGAAATAATAACCCTAATTTTCTCCTTAGCAGACAGGCACAAAGGCTGCATTGGCATTGCACTGTATTGCTTACATATGAGGCTGAAAAGTCAGGTAAAGAAAAGCATAGGCTGCTCCAACTCGCTGTCACTTTCCACTGTAAAACAGGACAAGTTCTTAAAACAGTCACTGTTCTAAACATCTTACTTCTAAATTTTCAGTTAGACAGAAGTTACGCATGTTCCTCCAGCTGAGTTTAAGCCTGTTACAATTATTTCAATGCTGTGAATGGGATAGGTGATTTATTACTCTGCATTATTTCTCCAGCCCTTCATAATGAAGCAATCAATTTTTAGGTGTAAACTTTACAGAAAAAACTAAGCACTGATAGATACTATGGAAAAATATCACCGGAGAATACAGCTTTTATCTCTGCTGAAAAATGGTGACAAAAATGTTTTCAGTGGGACCTGGACCAAACTGCTGTATGTGAATAGATGCTGAGCATGGCTTACAATTAACAGGTTCTTGAGGTGTTGCACCAAGTCAGAAGCTATTGGTGACGTTTATTCAAGTGTAGACAAAGCCTTAGAGATTCTGCGCTGCAGCAGATGTAACAGAATAGCTGAATATAAATTTTCTAATGTGCTGTAAATAACACTAGTTGTGCACAAGCAATAGTCTGTGCTGGAACCCAGACCTTCAGAATAACTGAGTAAAAACAACTTCTGGATGTTTGACTGTGAGATTTTGATCAATGGCTTTGGTGCATTAAGACTAGAGAGAGAACAGATCCAATTCTACCATGAATGAAGAAATACTCATTTGGGTACTGTACTTGTGGACAATTATGCTTCATATGAAAGTTTTTCTTTTTAAAAAATGTAAATTCTATATTTTATGAAAAATAGCTGAATTATTTCTATTGACCTTACAATAATGCAATACTGCAATGTGTATGAACCCAGCTAGAGTACTGTTGGCTTGTAGAGTAAAAACAGCATTTGAATCAGAAAAACTGAACAGCAAGACTTGAAGCTGTCAAACCAACCTCTCCTTATTTGCTCAATGCAGAAATGAGATTCAGATTTCCTCCATCACTTTTAAAATAGTAACTTGGAATGTTTTGGTTGAAATGAAAATATCAAAGGAGAAAAATAAAATTGGTCACTGTAGTTTTGCTGTTCAGGTGAAATGGGGTAGGGGTTTAAAATATGTTTGTGTGTACCCTGTTGATGAAAGAAGAGTGGCTATTGCTTCCCTCTGCCTGCTCAAGAACAGTTTGATGAAAAATAACAAATACGGGATGAAGTCAGTTCAAGGTGAAACGTGTCTGGAAAGAGCCTCCCCCCTTAATCTTTAACGCCCTATCTGTTCTTCCTTTCAGAGACAGGAAGTAGGAAGGAACAGACTCAACCTTATGACACTGTGATTCAGAATTGTCCCCTCAAATGTCAACAGCTCAAAAAACGCTGCTGGAGGGTATCTTTGTGTCTATTAACCAATACAATTTCTGTTGATTTTTATACTCATCCAAGTGCAAGTATTCCTCATTCTGCGCTCTGGTTAATTAAAGGGAGTGCAGTGTAAGGCTTGAGTGAAGAAAAAAATTGCCTGTGCATACTTGTCATTAAGAAAAAAGCAGCAATTTTTCTGCCAAGCGGTGTAGAATGAGTGGACCTTCTGAAGTGGCAAGATGCTTGATTGTGAAGCTAGAATTTCAGCCCTGTGTGTTTGCAACTTCTCAGTGCCTCTGTGTACATGCAGCATTTTACTTAATATCAGCTGCTCAATATCTAGCAAGAATCACACTGAATTGGTTTGAGTCCTGTGATTGATTAGGTTTTTTTCCTGGCTCTTCAAGAAATTGTATTTTTCCCTTGTGCTCAGGGTCAACAGAAAGCATCATTAGTACTGTCTAGCCCAGGTTAGCAGCAAGGCAACAAGAAGAACTGCCCTGTGATGTTGATGAGGGAGCAGCAGACACATGTTATTTATTCTGTTGGGAGAGTTTCAAACAAAACAAAAGGCCAACTCTGCCACGTTCCCTGAAATGCTTTCCTTTCTGCTGGGCTGTTGGTTGTATCCTTCTGCAAGTTTTCCTGTGACCCTCCTAGTTAATGGGATGCTGGGTTTTGGCAGCAGTAGAACTATTTGACAGTCGCTGATTTGGGACACAGCCTAACATTATGTGTTTCTTACATCAGGAAGGAAGAGCAGAGCTGAGGCCGTGGTTCATAAGGGATTACAAGAAGGCACCAGTGGAGGATTTCTCTTAAGCCTCTGTACCCATGATTATTTTGGTGCTGTGTAGTGTATGAATTTCTATGGTGTTACTCTAAAGCTCTCTAAAGAATGCAGTTTCAAGCCAGTTCTTTGACTTGGGACTTTACAGAACATGCAACAGAAATATCCTGCAATTACTTTATCTTATGATAATTTTGAAGGAGTGTGAAGAGTTTTTATGTGCTTAAACCAGCAGGTGTCCTCCAGCTGCTCTGGAGAACATCAGACTTGTCACCTGGACTTGTGAATGTTTCTGTGCATTCATTTTGAGCTCTCTTACAGTACATAATTCCTAATTATCATCTCCTTTTGGCCTTTTTGAAGAAAAAAAATGGTCAAGAAAATCTCTTAGCATTGACTGAGATTGACTGACTCTCTCCCCACATGGCTCAGGTTGAATCTTCTCCATACCCACGCTGCCTGCTAAACTGCTATTTTTCTAATGCATTCTCATTTATGGGCATTCCCAAACAGTTCACTGGTTCCTTAGGGATATTCACCAGACAAAATGGGCAAATGACACAGTCCACTCACTCTCAGATACTTGGGCACTGAGCACACTCCAAAGTGCCTCCTGAAGAGCCGGCACATGCCTCTCATCCAGTAGTCATCAGAGAGGAGCCCTGATGCTGTCACCAACTTTTATAGGCCTGGGAGCAGCAACGGCAAGTAATGCATCACAAGCAGCCTTAGACCCTCCTGTCCCACCAGCCTCTGTTAATTTCCCATGTTCACCCATGGAACTGGAGAACCTGTTTTTCTGTCTCCTATAGGCTGGTCACCAGTGCAATACCATTAACATGTAGCAGGCAATTAGAAAGGGTGTTTTTAAAAGGAGCAGTAACACAATGTAGTTCTTAAGGCTTGGGTACAGAGATCAGAAACTCTCATGGTTCTGGTGTTTTGAGAATGACTAATTAGACCAAAGTCTGCTTGCCCACGGCCACTTGTGTTTGAATCCATCCCTAGCATTAAAAAGTCAAATCTTTTTTTCCATTTTCCCTGAAAAAGAGAGCGCCCTTTCCATTTTGACACAGGCATTTTTCTTGAATGACTACCCAAAATGCTTCTCCCTTCTAAACAACATTTAGTCATTAGCAGTTCATATTTTAAAATGCTATTTGTTTTGAATAGAAATATGCAAAATTTCCTTACAAGCTGACTTGCAAATGTTAATACAGGGATAAAAGAACAGATGATGAGTAAGTCCTTCAGAAGCAAGCCGCTTTAGAAACACTCCATAAATTTTCCCCATTACCACATTTAAAAAACATTTACAATAATTGTTGGAAGTCACTGAGTGCTTATAACTCTGCTTTATGAATGTGGACTAATGGAGTAAAGTGATAATTATTTAGCTGATGTTGCATTTTAATTCAATCACACCATGACTGTTACAGTACAGTGTGGCCTTTGCCTTTTTTATTTTCTATAGCCAAATAAAATCTGCTTGGAGGTCTTGGGTAACAGCTCTTGCAGTACCTCGCTGAACTAGGGGAAGGAAGGCAGAGACAGTGCTAAAGACTGAAGGTGCTTCTTTAATATGAAAACATTGCCACAATGCACTTCAGTGGAGACTGATTTTCAGGACCTATCACAGTCAAGAGGGTTCAGAGAATGACTGTCACCAAAGCCACCCAAGCAAGGCTGCTGAATATGGCGCTAGGCCTATGGGAGCAGGAAAGGATGGGTTGCCTTAGGCCATCTCTGGACCTCTCAGGCTTCCTGCTGCCCCTGTGTCACATCTGCCAGCCCACTGGTGCTGACTGGGACACCTCAGGGTACCTGCAGCACCTCTTTCTGGTGTACACGGGCAACTGCTTTGAGCTATTGACTGCACAGCTAGGGTTGTGGTTGCTTCCACCTCACAGACATTTACCAGTAAACTTTCTGTTGAGGTGGCTATATTCTAGTACGGGCAATTTTAATGATCTCAAAATGGGATTTGTACTCAGTATTTCTTTTCTTCCAGAAAGTTGAGCTAGTGTAGGGTAGCAGCATATCCCACTTAGAGGATGGATAAAAGTGATTGCGCCAATGAGCACACAGAGAGCAAAGGTAAAGTCAAAACCATCCTCCCAAATCTCTCTTCTGCAGAGCATCTCTCCAGTGACTGGTAACAAAAAATCCCATACACAAAGAAATGAAACGTGCTGGTTGACTGCAGACATGAAACTCATCATTTCATTTTAGCAATACAGTAAGAACTCTGTCTTAGTGTTATGTAGCAAATATGGAACCTGGGAGTAACTCTTTGGCATATTCCTAGTTGCTTTCTGAAGCACTGTGATGCCACCAAGCAGAGTCACACTGATGTGCCAGCTGCTTTCCCCTCTCAGGGAGAGCAGGAATCTCCATGGCAATTCCCAGTTCCAGTACTGGTATGCTTAGAGATACATTAACATCTAACCCTGTGTCATGTTAAGGGTGAGAGTGGGATGTCTGCCTGCCAGAGCCTAAGGGCTTGCACTGAGCAGTTTTACAAAGTCAAATAATGTGCCTGATAATTCTGGTAAGAATTGTGCCTTCAATATACTGTATATGTTTTTCCTAGCATTACTATTATTTATTGGTGCCATTACACAGACTTGCATCTCTGTGTCAGATAAACCCAAGAGTTACTAACTTTTTCTAACTTAACCTGATTACTAATTCCTAACCCTTCTCCCAAAGCACACTAAATTAGTCTGTATTCCTGTCTCACAGCAAGCTAAGCTGTCATCCCACACACCACCACCACTCAGGTAGTTTTGTCATTTCCATTCATTGGACACAAACCTGGACCAGACACAGAGTCAACTGAGACTCTGCATGAATTATACCAGGGTGTATTGTAAAGAGGTGTTTATATGCTCTATCTGCATAATGTTTAACTGTCAAAGAATGCTTATCTTTTTAAAATGCTGAAATAATTTTATTAATCTGTATGAGCGCTGGAGTGATAATGAGGAGTATTAAAATGTCAAAATGACAGCAGTCAAATGCAACCTTCTCTGAAAGGAGACTCAGAGTGTCTTATCCCATGTAACAACTTGAAGTTAGAAGTAAATGAAGAGTCATTCACAGTTCCTAAAAACCCAAAAAAAGAAAGATACAGCTTAGAACACAAAAGTGTGTAAATGGGCTGGAAGCATGTGTGAGTTGAGGCCATTGGGCCTCCAATGACTCAAAACACTTTATGAAATCATTCTGTTAGATCAGCCACTACATTTTGAAGAACGGTTATGAAGACCACTATACTTAATAAAATTACTGAAGTGCTTGCTAGCTCTAAGTAAGTGTTTAAGAACTGTAATACCAACGTAAAGCATAATTTTCAGCATTTCCACTTGTAGAGTTTTCACATATTTCATGTCACTTATTCCATGATCTCTGCTGCACCCCGTGGTTTTGTTTGCAGTTGTGATAGCAAACCAGATCTGAAAATGGCATCTTTTAAAGGCTGCCTTTTTATTTCTCGGTTCTCTTTGTGGCTGCAATGCTGAAGGAATTATCTGGTGTAAATACAGATTTTATAGCAAGATAATTGTATTGGAAAACCCATGTTCTCCACTGGCAAACTGGTTAGCTAGCTCTGCATTTGCCTGTAGCTGCTGCAAGCCTGCATAGCAAAATCCTTCAGAAATGCTGATGCATCACAAACACGTGCATTTCAAGAGCTGAGGTCTGCTGCCTCATCTTGTCAATGGAAAGAATTTTATGAATCAACATCACTTTGAAATTTAAGAGCACTTTGACAGAGCAGCTAGTTTTTTACATGTTTACAAAATATCGAGATTTTCCACAAATATGATGCTACTTTCCTGTAGCATTAGTTGAAAGAATTTGAGAGAGGAGAGGAATTTTTTTGCAATGGAAGGTTGGTAAGGTGTGAAAAAGGGAGGTCAAAACTGAGAAATGAGAGGTCAGGAGAAAAATAACACCTTCTAACAAAGATTGGGGGTGGTTAATCTGCAGTAAAGTTTTGCTGCTGCCTGTGAATACAATTGCAGTATCTTGGCAAAGGTTTACTCAGCACCACTCTGAGCGAGCACCATGTCAAGCTACTGTCTACTGACAATCTTGTAGAGGTTTTACTCATGCTGTGGCCCAACCTCATCAATGCTCTGTGCTAGATACCTGCCGAGGAGCACTTCCTTGGGCCATGTACAAAAAGCATGATTTGCCACTAGCAATTTCAAGAGCCCTGTGGAACCATCCTCACCCCTTCATGTGTGTAAGTTTCATAAGCAGTAACTGAGGAGGCTTCTCGCCTACACCCCCCACCAAGCCTGGGGCTCACTTGTGTCTGCTCTGCTGCCAGCTGGAGTGCTCTAGAGCTATTTTCCACCTGCTGTCAGTCCCAGCTGGCACAGATCTGGTCTTGGAGCATCCCTGGACCTGATCATCCTTGCTTTGAAGTAACGATGCTTTTTACCATTGACTTCAGCCACCTGGGAGTGAAGCCCTGTTCTGATTTGCATTTAATCAAGGGTATTTTTCTCCTTTCCTTTTTCAGCTTTGATTTGCATCTTGTTTTTCTTTTTTTTTGTGGATATTAAAAATATACAATAAAAAAGATGTGTTAGTGTTCAGCACTCTAAAAATCAGAGCCTTGCTGTTCCCTGGAAGCAATTTCTGAACTTTCTCTGCCTGACAGTGCCAGTAGATTTTCCGGAGCCAATAATCACAAAATGTCAGTGTTGCTAAATGGAGACAAAAAATTTTCAAACAGTTCCATAACATGATTTTACCTGACACTAAAAAGGTCAGGCATGAACTGTAAATAGATTCCCATCTCGCAGCTATATGCCTCTTTAGTTAGAGAGTAAATGATCATTGAGATAAGCAGTCAAGTAGTTATTCTCCTGTTTTGTAATGGCCCTATATTTTTCTAGTTAGATAATTGGACTCTCCTGCAAAGATAAGGAGGCCCTGTTAAAGTATAAAAATTCCTCTGCTGTAGAAAGGTGTGAGGAAAATAAAATTTAGAATGAATCTTGTATCAAATGTAGGTTCTGCAGTTAGGCATCCCCTTTCTGTGACTTACTTTCTGGAGTTCTCTGGGACCATGTGAGTAGACCTCAAAAGAAAGGCATAACAAAAGGGATGAAGAGCAAAACAAATCCTTCTTCCCCTTTCTCGTTGGTGCTGTGGTGAGCATACACTCATTTTTTCTTTGGGAGCCTTCTGGATTTGTGCCTACATCCTTGCCAGGATGACTCACGGTGCTAGTGCTGGAAGTAGAGGGAAGGTGCACAATTTGCCTTTCATGTCCAGGAAGAGGTATGGCAGAAGGACGCTCACATCCCACCTCCTCATTGAGAACAAAGAGGCTCATCATGTCTGCAGGTCAATTCAATGCAGAATGTGCTTTTGGGTACAGACAGGACCTGGCTTTCAGTTTAACCCTCCGTGCAATCTTGGCACTTAAAAGAACAAATCACTTAGAAGATCCCCGAGATGTCCAGACCACCACATATTCAATAGCTGTTTTGGAAACTGAGCAGGTTTTCTCCCATGTAGAAGTGATTTAACCAGCTCTGAGCTTTGTCTTCTCAGACCCAGGGCCAGTGAGAGCATGCTTTGAACCTGTTCTGCATATTGCTGGGGCTCTCTGGAAAGCTGGGCTTCTACGGGTAGCTTCCCTGCACCCAGCAGAGAGCTGAGTCTTCACCTGCCTTTTTCTAAGGACCCATGTGTTTCAGGGTTTGCTTGGTGAGAAACTGGCTCCGGTTCTTGTTCCTGCACACTGAAAGGATTCAGCTGGTGGCTTTCAATGATTTCCATCACTGCCACATGAGTCTCAACTTGTATATCAATAATGAGTGAAAATACCAGCTGAATTTATGATTTACCACTAGGGTTTGGACCACAGTCTGATCCCTTCTGTTAAAAAATGACAGCTGTTTCTATCTCACCTCTAGTTTTAAGTATTGCTGGAAGACTTGGCAGTTTACCATGGAGATGGTAAGAGGAAGGGAAGTGAATTAACTCCAGAATATTGCCTGCCACAAGGGTGAGCTCCATGTCTGGTAAATCCTTGTGGAAATCTGAGCATTTGATATTGTGCCAAGGGAGAGAGTGAGCTCAAGTATACAGACACATCTGTTCTCATGTTCACTGCAAACACCTTCAGACCTCAGGTACTGATTTGGGTGGTACTTCTTATTAACAACCATATTAAAGTATTGTGCATCATTGGAGCTGTGGGACTGTAATTTTGTGTAGTGCAATCTTCTCTTTTTCTGCTTGGGAAGAAAAAGCAAAGGTCTTCCCACACCTTAGCAAAAACTTTACGAATTCGAAGCCTCTAAGTTAATGTTCAGGGAAAAGGGATACTGTCATATTTTATCCATAACCTTCAGAATCGGAATGTCCCATAGGATGTAAATGGCCTTTATGGGGAGGAAGGATCAGTGGAGGAGACGTCTGGGAGGAGCCAGCTCCTCTCCTGGTGATCAGTAGTGCATTATGTGGAACGGGTTTTAGGAGGATAAAGGAAGAAGTTAACAGAATGAAAGTTTAGATGGAGAAAAGTGAAAAATATAGTCATAGAAAGACTTGGGGAAACAAGCAGAAGAGATTGGTGGGAAGAAAGGCAGAGACAGACTGGCCTGAAAATGGAGGGAAGGGACAGAGCAACTGTGGGAAACGTTTGTAGTAAAATAAATCCCTTCCAGAGGAAGAGAACCCATGCAGGCTGCCTATGCCCCTGCAGATGGCAGTGGAGTGTCCCAAATGGTTCGTGCTGGGAACTTTTGCCACCCAGGCTGGTTCTTTTGAGGAAACCGGGATTAGCAGCACGCATGGAAAGATGAGTTTGTCATTGCAAAGGCTTAGCTGTGAATTGTTCAGCCTATCAAGGTGACCTGTTATCAGGGTCTTGTGAAGCAGCAAGGAAATGATGAAGAAAGGCAATTATTTTTCATGTATTACAGAGTCTCTGCATGTCCCACAGGCACTCCTGCTGAGGCCACCTGAAGATTTACATTGAGGTTGTAACAAATTAGACTTTTCTGCGATATTCCATGTGCAGTAAAAAAACATTATGTATAATATCCTAGCAAATAAACTAGAAAATTTCTGTGGATGTGCTGTAAGTGTCCATGTAAACACACAATGTTGAACTGTTGCCCCAGTTTGTATTGTGCAGAGCATTTAATCACCTTGTAGGCTGAAGACTGCTCCATGGCTGACTTTTCCAAAGGAAAGAATTCTTGTGAGATGAAAAAAAAATTAGATGAAAGCTGCAAATTTAAGAGGCAGCTGGTCTTTGATGTAAATATATTTGCTTTGTTAGAATAGAAAGTTGAGATATTGGAATGAATGCTTTCCCAAAGGCTCACATGGGGCACATAGTTGAAAGGAGAAAAGAAAACTGATAAAGCAGAAAATTTTTCAGGCTCAATGTCCTAATCAGAGGAAGAAAAAAAATGTTTTCAACATTCCCAGTGGCCAAAATTCTGTGTTATTTGATTAACTGATTGATCACCGTGTTTGCATGGAATGGAATAGTCTGTACTGATATAAGATAGGAAGGTGATGCTTTGATGCTGGTGGAGGTGATTTTGCCCAGAAGCCCTGTGTGACATTCAGTTGTGAGATGTTCTCATGGACCAGCCAGCATAGCTCAGAATAAGGGCTGGGA
Source organism: Merops nubicus (assembly GCF_000691845.1). NCBI lineage: Eukaryota > Metazoa > Chordata > Aves > Coraciiformes > Meropidae > Merops > Merops nubicus. Next base: position 53,764 of record NW_008609157.1, read on the forward strand.
CCTGACTGTGCTGGTGCACAGGGACATGCTGCCCTTGTTATTTTGCTTGACCTGGGGTTTGCACCAAGTTAAAATGGGATGCTCGTGAGGGCAGCACATATATCCCTGGGTGCAGCAGGGCCCCAGGAAGGAAACCAGCATGGATGGTGCCAGCAAGCTTTGCCCCGGGGCTGGAGCTGTTCCTCTCCCAGGTGTCTGGTTCAGCCACATGAGCTCCTGCTCAGCTGGTGGCCACCAGGTCTGGGGAGTAGCCCAGCAAGCCTGCTTGCCTGTTGAGCCCTGCTGAGCCAGGAGCTGCAATGGCTGTGGGGAAGCCTGTCAAAGGTCGTTTTCAAACTGGTGGTTTGGAAACTAGCTGTAATTTTAATAACTGATTCCTCAGAGCCAGGCCAAACCACCTCTGACATCTCCCAGAAACCTGTCTTAGAAAAATTACACAGTGCTCAGCACTTCTGTCAGGTGTATTTGGATGAGAACAGCAGCCCTGCTGTTCGGTGGGGACGAGAGCCTGGCCCACGTCCTACCCAAGTGTTGCAGCTGGCAAATCACTGCACATAAATAGTTTTTCCAAAGACAACTACCTCCCTCTATAGGGGAGATTTATTTCTGGAAAATGTCTCAAAGTGTGATTATATAGCGTCTGACATAAACTGCCCACACAGAGTAACCGAACAGTTGGATGATCAGTTAATGCTGTCTGCTTTCCATCCTATTGTTTAAGAGGTATCAGGTAATGGGTGGTTAATATGCTCTACACATTATATAAATAATTTAGTTTACATTTTGGAAAATATGTCTTGTCCGTGAGGCAGAGAATTGCTGGCTGTGCGGCTTAGCGATGGCTCTAAACCACTTCAGTCAAGCGTAATAAATTAGGATACAGTGAAAGAGTTTATTTTCTTCACCGTTGCTATTATTTCATTCAGCTACTGCAAAGCTCTGTGTGCAATCCTGCCACCTGTACAAATATTACTGCATAAGTTTTAGAGTAAGACACAAAGAAATGATGTAAGATTCGAAACAATAGATGTACTGCTATAGGAAGGCTCCATGGGGTATTTTCTTACATCGTTTCAAAGAATCAAAAGCTTCATATTTCTTCTTCGCAGATAACCAAAATTTTGTGGTTTTAACGTATTACTATCAACCAAATGTTCTAAAAAGGCACTTTTTCAATAATTGAGAGGACTGGAAACGCCACCCAAAGCCTGACCACATTTGAAGTCAGTGCTGAAATTCTGCTGAGTTACAGAACAGCATGATTTTTCTTCCCCAGATGCTTCTTTTCTTTACTGAAGCGTATAGCTACACTTCTGAAAGCAGTTGAATTAATATTGCCTAAGAAGTTGCCACTCATTGGAATGCTTAGTTTGCCTTAACTGTGATTTTTGGATGTATTTGATTATGGGACTGTAACAGGATAGTCTTTAGATTATGAGCTTGTCAAGAGAAGTTAACTTCCCTCAGTTTTCTACTGTTCACTTTTCTTTTGATTAAGAACCTTTTCTGTATTGTGGCAGCAATTAAGAAAACTCTTTTTAATTAGGGGATCCAATTATCCGTGTTTCCATCCCAGTCTTCTTTGTTACGATGCATAACCTTTATTTTTACAAGCAGTGCTTCAACAAGTTATAGCTATTTCTTATTCTAAAACACCTTAACTACCCCCAAAGCTACACTATTTCATCCCTCCGTGTACCTACAGCAGATAGCAGAGGGGCCTGCTATAGCCATAAATGAATTGCATTACCCATGGGGGATCTTAAAAAGGTAATGAAAAGTTAATGTAGTATTTGCTTCTTTTTTTATATACACTCATTTAAATGATTTATAACCATGATGTTTATCTAAAACCACAATTAGAATATTAGACTAAGTGTTTACTTTTGATGTGGTGCATGTAATTTTGTAGGAAATCAGAATACAATTTCAGCCCAGTGAGTGAGGAGTTGAGAGAACAACTCAAGTTGTTTCTCAGTTAATTACTGTTCTCATTTGCTTTACCCTATTTCTGAAAATGTCTCTTAATTAGAAGGGGGAGGTACAGGATTGCACTGACATGTACTGTCTTACAAAACTGAATTGGTGTTGTTTCCATAGGACATATAATCTACTGAGTGTTTTGAATGCAGACCAGTGGTTAGGAACCAGGTCAAGCGACAGCAAATCTGTGCAGCTGGGGGGGCTGTTTGTGGCTGGTGTGATACGAGCTGATGGGCGTTGCTCAGGCTCTCAGCAGGGAGGTGTCTGTCCTGCAGACATCAAGCTAATACAGGCTGGGACCCCACGAACACCACATAGACCTCCCAGGCAAGAGGACAGTGGCTCTATGGGCACCACTGAGGAAGGGTGCTTTCAGTGGTGGAAAAGCACCTGCTGGACTTCAGTGGGGCAACTTCTTCCTCCTGTTGTAGAGAGCAAAAATTGCTGGGAGGTTACAGCAAATACACAAAGCCCTTGCTTCGTCTAAATTTCGTTAGAGAGCTGCAAAGAAAAGGGTATGGGGAACTCTGTGGCTTTTTGCTCTGCTCTCCTGCATCGCTGAGAGGTTTGCCATTAAGGCCATGTGACAGGTGAGGGTACCTGGCTGCTGTGTTTGATCAGATGAGAGGAGAAGCAGCCACTTGCATCTCACTGAGGACCTGGGGGCCAGCAAATGGAGCATGCCAGGGCTTGGACCATACAACCATGCAGATGAAACACCTCTTGGGAGTGACAGTCTGGAACCCTGCAGTGGTCTGTGGTGCCCTGCAGCTTTTTGTTACAACCTCGGAGCACCCATGAGACTGGGGGCACCTCTCTGCAGCCCCACAGCACCAGGGACATGTAGGGGCCTCATTCTGCCACCAGCCCAGCAGTGAGGAAAGTTCCTGGGCTGTGCCCAGCTCACTGCTGTGCCAGGCAACCTTCAGTGCTCACTGAGCCACTGCTGCCAAGGTGGTCTGAGGCACCAGCAAGGGAGGAAGAAGCAAAAGCAACCCAAAGAGCAAGGGAGTTTTATCGGTCCCCAGGAAACAGGCTTTCATCTGTTCTTCACACAGCTCTCTGCCCTTTAAACCCCAGGGGGACCCATCAGGCTGGGGAAGGTGCCAGCAGCTGTCCCAGGGCTGCCTTCTTTGCCTTCGAGCCAGTGGAGCCCATAATCCCCAGCACCCTCCTCCACTCCCATCTCCCACTCAGCTTTTGGGACTTGGATGGCACATGGGACCAAACCACACTGAAAGCTTTGTAGACAGGAGTGTAAATAATTCCTAAGCATACAGCAGCTGTGACCTGTTTCTGGATGTTTTTGAGGCCCTTCATTGAATTGTCCTGCCCTGGTTGATTGTGTACAGAAATGACCAAACTCTACAGTTTCTTTCTCAGGTTGCAAAGAGAGCATGTAATTTCCAGTACATCTTCACACACACAGCCCAGGAATTGGTGACCATCTTTGGTCTGTGTGAGAAGCCGTGCAACAAAATGGATCTTTGATGTGTGGTCTGGAATTCCAATTGCCTGCAAGAAAAAAAAAATTAAAAAAAAAAACCGCTGACTGTCTCAAATACCATTTCCAAAGCCACTAATCCAGCCCCAATGCTGGCAAAAAGCCTGTTCTGTGTACAACAATAGGAGCAGTTGGGCATGCCCCCGGCTGTAAAAGCAGAGTGCAGCAGGCAGTTCCTGTCCTGTAGCCTGAGCAACAACAAACCCTGAGCAGGGCTGGAGGGGCACAGCCAAGCCAGGCGGATCATAAGGCAGTGGCAAAGGCCAGGTCATCCCCCCAGCTTCTAGGAAAGTGAAGGAAGACAAAGAGATGTGCAGTATGGAAAGAAAACTGAGGGAGATGAAGAGGAGCAACTTGGAAGGCCAGGAAGTAAAGTGGAGTTGAGATGAAGATGTGCTGAGGGAAGAATGGAACAAATTTGGGACTGAAGGACCAAGGCAAATTCACTGCATGTTCCTGCTTTGGCTGTTTCTTCCTCCAGCAGCCCTCCTCTCTGCCGTGGTGGGGCAGAGGCTGCAGTGACCTCATTCCTGTGGGTAAAAGTTTCTTTTTCCAATATCAAACATAGTGGTACCCGAGGTGCATTGCTGAAGGGAGGGACATGAAGCAACTGGGTACCCAACTGAATAGAACAACAGCTACATCTATAACTGACTGAGTAGTATTTGCTGCATTTGAAACTTATGCATTGTAATGGTGGTAGCTGTCTTCTTCAGCAGGCAAGTGGGGAAAATCAGGACATCTCCCAGGAGCACTCCAGTGTGGGTTTCCATGAAGACATGACTGTATTCTAGCTCAGTGTTGATAGAGGGCAGAGACAGTTCTTCACCAGCTAGGAGAATGCTGCTTGACTTTCACCTGTTGGTTTCTAAATGGTTATTCCAGGACTGTGAGTGGCACAAGTGATGCACAGAAATGTGGCAAAGGTATATAACTACCTCTGACTTAATATTAAAGTTTGCCTTGGCAGTGATGAGGTGTTATTAAGCCACCATTCTCACAAGCTTTCCGCTACAGTCGTTTAGCTTAGGATCGACTAAGATCAAACGTATTGTCAGCAGTTTTTCCAAAGCTGGTAGCACAAAGGTAGCACTAGTGTGCATCACGTGTGGGCCTAAGCAGCATGACTTCACCAGGGTGGGTTCAATCACAGTAACAGGTCGTGATCTTCACCTCTGTTACAGGGATGCCCAGTAGTGCTGCCAGCATTTGTGTCAGCATTTTCTTTATAAACTCCTTATTTTTAGCACTTGACTGACAAAGTGCCAAATGCATGTGCTGTCACCTCTAAGCTGAACAGAAGGACCTGAGAACAGTGTTTTTCTGCTCCTATTAACCATGGAGAAGTGTTGGTTTGGTTTCAAATAAGTAGATCAGATGCTGAAGTTCATCGGACTGGAGATATTTTGAAGTGTCTGACCTTTGAGTTGCCCCATTTTTCCATAAAAGGAAAAATTGAGTTTGAAAGTTTGGAGGTGACCTGACTCAGAGGCATGAGCTGAGCCATGCTGCAAACACAAGCCAGCCATCAGGGCTGGTCATAGACATTCTATTTCCAGCGGTTTGATGCTCTTGTGTCTGGGGACCAATTCTTCATTGCATTAATGTAATTTCATGCTCCTTCAGTTGCATGAAGATGTGCCCATGGAAGTAGAACCTGCTCCTTTTTTCTGCTGTTCACTAATGTCCTTCTCTTAAATATCCCAGGCACATAGCAACCTCAAATAAAGGCTCCTCTGAAGGTTCCCATCTCCCAGCAAGATGGACTAGGGCACAGCCAGGCTGGAGGGCACTTACTGTAGTTGTCTTTACCTCACTTAATCAACTGACTGGGTAGACTGGACCAGAGTACACCCTTTCGGTGTCTTTTCCTTGCACCAGGGAACAAAAATACGTTTGCTGATCCTCAGGAATGTGTGTTCCCACCCCATCCCAATCCCTCACTGGATACCAGGGCACTGGGATTAGTCTGTAGTTTGCATTTGCCTCTTTCCCATGTCTCCCTCAGCAGGGTAAATGCCACAGCATCAGCTTCATATCCTCCTTCAAGGACTTCATGGAGCTTTTGGGGCGACTATCAAATCTTCATTCCCCATCTCATTTGACCAAAATTGGATTTTGTTTTTGCTGAATATTGTTACTATGCAACATAACAGCAAGAGCTGGGTGTGATGGATGGAAAGGAGTTTGTTGCTATAGCTTTAACTGTGATGAAAACCATGTGCTTAATGTTATTTTTAGACTAGTTAAGAGGTCATAAAGTTTTAATCTAAATACAGCTTTGTATAAACACACAGCTCTCAAGTACCTTAATACTGAGATCAGTATGTCTCCCCAGGTTCCAGCTTGCTTACACTATGGAAAAATCAGAGTTAAATGCAGAAATTAAGAAGTCCTTTCAGATTCTCCTGCTGATTTTGTTTTTCTTCATGGAGCACCTTTTTGGCAAGAACTTCATTGGGGTGACTGATGGGTCCTGCAGGCCAGGGAGCTGTGCTGCTGGGCGGCAGGGATGGCTGCAGTTCAGGCTGAGGCTCCCAGCTGGCCTCATCCATCCAGGGACCACTCCATACTGCTGCTCGTATTCCACTTCTGAGAAATCCCCGTTAATACTTATTTTTTCCCTTGTCTTTTGCAAGGAAAATGCTGGCTATTTCATGTCCCTGGTCAGAGCCTCTGCGTTTTACACACACCCTCCTTTATGTATGTGTGATCATGTGTGCAAGTACACACACACTTGTTAACTGCTTCACACCTGGTCTTCTGTTTGGCACTTGCACTCCTCCAAGTCAAACAGTACTCATGTTCTTCTAGCACCTAGCACTCTGATCGACCTTTCCTGAAACTTTCAACTTCAGCTCAGGTTTCGTTAGCCCTAGTGAACTTTACGACCGGGACTTTGCACTTGGGGTTCAAAGATCCTGTGCTAGCAGGTGTGTAAGAAGATGGAGATGGCTTAGATAGCCCTGAAAGTTTGGATTGAAAGGTGGCCCTCAGCAATCTCCTATTTTCTCTGCCTTTTCACAGACATAAAACCTCCAAGAATGACATTGGAGGAATGAAAGTAACATCTTGGTTTATTGTCTTTTAAAAAAAAAAACAACAATTACTTTATATATTTTTTTAAACAGGATTGCTGTTATTAATAAAACTGTAAATAGTGGTTTTGTTAATACTTGGCTAGGAAGAGAGAGAGTTTTCAATCTGGAGTCATGCTAATTTCTAGGTGAATTCTCTTGACTCCTTTGCAAATCAGTTGCTTGTTTGTCGGGACCATTCTGCCCTCCTCTGTATCAAAGGCTCTTACAGTTGCAGGTCTTTTGCCACTGATGGAGGAAAATTTCCTAGCAATCCTGTTGGAGGCAGCAAACAACAAAGAAATGGCTAAAATACAGCGATGCCGTTTATCCAGAAGGAAAGCCCGAGCACATCAGTCACTGCAGTGCTATTTGTAAAATGCATACAGAGGCTCAAGGACGTTCCTGAAGGTCTGTGGCAGCAGGAAGGTGACCTGGCAGAGGAGACTGCAAATGCTTTAACCTGTATTCACCACCTGCCCAGCTCTGGCTGTATTTACTGTCCACACCACGTCTCCTGCATAAATGGTCTTTGTCATCCTAACTCCTGAGTCTGCCTAAACAGGTCCTCAGAGATTTTACCTTAATCCAATCATTTGCCTTGTTTCAGAAGGAGCCTGGCTTTTCATAGTGTCCTATGGGGTTGCCACACGCCTGAGGACAGGCATTTCAACTTGTCACTTCCCATGCATGCAAAAAGAGCACATCTATGGCACTAAAGGGACACTGCTCTAACTTAAAATGCTAGATGCTTCTCCAGCATAGCTCCATTCCCTAGGCTACTGGCGTCCATGAAGTCATACTGGCAGAGACATCAGCCCTCTTCATTTCACACTTGTACCTTTGGCATTTTAATGGCCTCTCAGGATCACATGGGAGTGGTGGTGGATAAGAAAGGCAGCCAGGCAAGTGCTGTAGCCTTTACTGCAGAGGAGGATAAAGCATAAAGGCAACATGTCAGACAGATGATTGCCACAAAATTATATGTATTTTTGGGCGACGTTCACAGTAGCTGATGAATTTTACCCACTACAGGATTCCGGTAAGAGGCAACCATATACACAACACTCACCAGAGATGGTTCTGACCTCTACTAATGGATTTAGCTTTCTCCTCAAAGGTCTAGATGGAGGCTCCATCAGTAGGAAGGCCCTCATATGGGGCAAAATCCCAGCATTGATGGTGGTGATGCAGTCTCTGCAAGCACTGTGAAACCATTTCAGGCGATGCACAGCAATAGTTTTACCGGAGATCGTGAGACCAAATACAGCCCTTCTTACATCACTTCATCCAGGAGATGACCTGGCTGGGTTTAAATGAAGAGGAGAAGCAGTACTCTAATCCCAGTGAAGCGTGTCTTTCTGCCAACAGCCACAGGACAAGAGACAAATGAAGGCAGCCTGTGAACCATTGCTGATCTCTTTTCTTTTCCTGGCCTCTAGGATGGAAATCTGTCTGTCTTCATTCCCTTGATCTTCGCTCCTCACCAGGGACAGGTTTTGACCGCTGTCTGATTGCTACCAGCTCTTCTCCTCCTTGATAGATGAGCAACCTGTGCTGCTTCTACTGTCAGCCATGGGGCTAACTGAAAAGGAACTGCAGTCAGATTTCTGGTCTCCATTGCTGCCCTACATATATAATTGTTTCTTTCAAACCTGTCTTTGCGTATACTAATACAAATGGAGTTCATCCCAGAAGAACATGTCCTGGACATGGTGTACTGAATTCTGAGTCACCAAAACTCAGCTGAGAGGAAACTCAATCTCAACTGTCCCTGGTCTGAGCACAGAGTTGGACCTGGTGACTTCTGCAGGGTTCCTTCTAGACAGATTTTCCCATGAGGCTTCAAATAAGCCCAGTATAGGTCAGTCCAAGTAGCACCAGCAAATCTGCACAGACACTGTGCTGGGCTTTGGTGGCAAACACCACTAGAAGACTTTGGAGGTAGCCTCAAACTTACCTTAGAAAATTATAAATAATGCATTATTAATGCATATATAATACTGGCAGACTGTGGAATATGATACACCTTTTCCAAAGACAAGAGTTTGTCACAGGCATTTGTGACCAGAAGTGCTTCAGGTCTAAAGCTAAAGCTCCAGGATCCTCCTCTGACTGTAGCTTCTGCCCCTTCTGGTTTTCCTAACATCATCATCATCATCCAGGAAGGCTTATAATTCCCACAAATGACACAGGTTTATTCTATTCTTTGGCCTTTTTAATTAGACAAAGAAAATTTCAAGTTCAGCAGCATCAGCATCTTGTACACCATGGATCTTGATGGTCCTGGCCTGGCAGATACCAGCACAGCTCCTTTCTGACAGAGCACTGTTTCCTACAGGTCTCTACAGAGATGGTGGGGCAGCAGACTCAGGGAATGGGCCTGGCTTGGTGTTCTGGCAGGCAGAGCCAGGAAAAAGGACGAATTTGCTGATTCAGGGTCCTACAAACATAGCTGATCTCATTGCAGTGAAAATAGGTCACTAATCACACATGGCCAGCATCCAAAAACTAGCCAGGAAAATTGAATATCTGCTGGCTGAAAACTCTGTTTTACTCGAACGCACAGGAAGAAAGCAGTCTGCTTTAATTTGTTTAAAACAACCACCGGATTATGTGACCAGGGGATGAAGACAGTGATCTCCCTCCTCTGTAATTTTTTTAAGCAAGAAACTCATTTATTGTTCCAGCCTATCCTTTGCTTCCGTTCTCACACATTAAAATAGCATGTAGTTCACACTTCTGTTTTTAACCTCAATTGCAGCAAGCAACACTGATTTGTAAAGAAAAAAATTAGCATTAGCCTATATATTGATGACACAGATTTCCTTTATAGCCTTCTGTCTAGTAAAACAACTGAGCTAGTACTGCCCAAATTGGATCTTTCTGAAGAAAAATAGCATCAAGATTCCTGTGTGGGGTGGGATTTATTTTTTTTTCCCCCCCCTAAGACAAAATCACTAATTTCTTTTTAGATAATTCTGAATTTCCTTTTTAAGCTGGTTGCCCCTCCTGACATTCTGAATAATTCAATGGGAGAGCACTTATATTACAGCAGGGCTGGGAGTCACTGATGTGGAATAAGTGTACCCTGATGTTACACAATGTGTATGGTGGGAGAGAAAGGCCAATCAATACAAATGAATCCCTTTTTCCATTGGGTAAATGCTTGCTCTCTCAGTCAGTAACTGGGAAAAATATGGAAGCTTTATGGAGATCAAATCTGCCCAAATTTTGGATCTGTCTCTGTCTAACCTCTGCTTCAGAGTGAGGAATGCAGGAACTGAGACTAGCTCACATGAGCACTCGAATTGCCTGTGTGCTTGCTACAGGCATTAGCTGTAACGTCATGTTTTGTTCTCCTGCCACTCAAGCTGGTTCTTGTCATGTGCTCTGGAGGTGAAGTTCTTCTTCCCCTTCCCCATCACCATCATTCCTG
>NW_008609157.1:63797-68966 GCF_000691845.1 Merops nubicus
TGTGTGCTGGGCAGTGTCTGGGGGCTTACGTAGGAGACAACCACAATATGCCAGCCTCCCAGGGTGGTGTTTCCCACCCAGGCAGGCCCAATGCCCTGCCATACTGCCCAACAAAATGATTCACAACAGCCAGCTCCAGGGAAAAAGGGAGAGCAGAAGACAATAGCTTGTCTTTCCAGCAGCTCAGTTTGGTACTTCAAGTTTTGCTTTCATTTCTCTCTCACCCCGTGGCCAGTGATCTCTTGTTGCAAGTTACGGGCTTTGTGTAGCACACACGGCCACATCAGATTGTGAGACGTGGTCCTCTGAACCTGAGGGAATTTGTAGCATCTGATGTGGTAAGGCCAGCCCTGGCCGTGCTGTCTCCAGTGGGAAAGCCACAGAATGTCTGTCACACATCAATGACATTTCTGTGCAGTACTTATGCTGGGGCTGAAGCATGAACAGACCGTGCCCTTACCAGACACTGCTTAGCCTTCATTTACAAAGGTTTTGTGACTCTCAGAGTTTCTCTGTTGGTAGAGGAACCATCTAGTCCCTTAAGGCTGATAACACTGATTCAACCAGCAGAGATCAAAGGCATTTTTTGATGGATGTTGTGTGTCTGACTGGCTCTTACTGGAATCTTATGCTAAGGGAGAACAACTGATTTCTTACACGCTACATAACTGTAAATGTAACTTTACGAGAAACATTCATCAAGCGTGTAATACAAGCAGATTTGGAACTCACTGATTTAATAACAAGCTGTAGACAGAAATCATAAAATAATTCACAAGGAGACAAAGAACTAAACAATTCAGATGAAGAATGGAAATCAGATCTGAGACTAGTTTCAAATGTCCTGTCTGTCAAGTTATATTCTGGAGTTAGATCCTTACCTGACTCAAATTAAACCTTTTTGCCTTACATATTCTGAAGCATATCTACGGTAACACATAATACCCATAACCTCTCTTCAAGGGTGAAGACACTGCAGCAGTCAAGGGACCTTCAGCAAAGGAAAGCTCACAGGCCCTCCAAGAGGAGGGCCGTGTGGCCTTGAGTGAATGAGTGTGTTTTTATTTTGGCATGTGCATGCATAAGACCATATTTAAGCCTCCTGTTTATTTACTTAGGCAAGGTTTAAGAGGGAAGAGTGAAGGGGAAAACACCAAAAATGCTTGAACCCAGTGTAACATAGGAAAAAGTTGCCTTTAGGAAATGTCTCCTGAGCAGTTGAAGAAAGTTAAAGAAGGCAGCTGGAAAGACCAAGCCCTAAGCAAAATACCCCTAGTGGGTATCCTGCAGGGTACATCAGAGCAAACCTCAACTGACACCCTATAAACAAATCTCCAGCACTGACCGCCAAATATATATACATCAAAAGTCAAGCCCTTGTCCATGGTCTCACATAAAACAGCCTCAGTGGAGTTTATCTCTTCTGCCCTCCTTTAACCCAAACAAACTTATTTCACAAGACTGTGCATCAGTTCCAACATACCCTGTCTGCTGAACTGACAGTCAGATACTGGCAGCTCCCACTAAATTTTCTTTTTCTCCCCAGTGTGTGCATGTTTCTGCATAAACACACTCAAAAGCATTTTCAATTCCATCTTAAACCCACAAATCCAAGGAAATTCTGAGTTAAGCTTACAGCCCATAACAGTTGTCTTATCGCATAGACTGTTTAAAGCGATTCATCCTTTTATGATCCCCTTATGAAGGCACTTTTGTTAGGAGAGACATGTGCTGGATTTAATGCTTTGAGCATCTCAGCCGAGTTCTTAATGTTGCCATACGACAGAGCATCTTGTTCTGTTATCCTAGAAAAAGGAAAATGTTCTTCCTGACACCATATCAGCACGTTGTTCTGTAATTCCTGTTCTCTAAGGACCTTGAAATGCTCGATAAATTCTGTCTTGACTCTGTCACCATGCCTGTGAGGTAGATAAATGTTGTTGTTCACTTGTTAGCATGGAGAAAGGCCATTCCAGAGAGTACACTGTCCAAAACCATGAGGTAGTAGCTGTGCAGGGAAGGGGGATGGGCTTCTTCTCTGTTTGCAGAGTTAAACCTTGTACCTGAGAGTTCAAAATAAGTTATTTATAAATTGGCAGTGGAAACATTCCTGTTTACCTTGTGACAGATATTTTGGGCTTTCAGAAAGGATTAGGAGGATGGAGTCTGGTACCAGACTCCATCTTGGGGATTTTTCTACAGTTTCTTTTGTAGCCTTGAACAAGGTGATTTGTTGCCTAAAAAACATAGGTAAACATAAGTGTGTACTAGAACTTCTGCTTCAGACTGCCAAAAAAAGCCCTTCATTGTAAGCCTGCAGTTTTGTATAGACCATACCTATTTCCATAAAGGACAAATAATTTGATCAAACCTACTGACTTGTTATTGGCCTGCTTTGTTTACGTATGTACTTCTTTCCATTGCAAGAGAACCAACCAAAGGTATGAACTGGAAAACATGTCATAAAGAATCGGATTTTGTCTGACCAGTTTTACTGTTAATTTTTTTTCATGGTAAAAATATTAGAACTTCTAAAGCAAACAGCTTTTCCATTGAGCTATTAGAAATGTGGTTAAGTGAAATCATTTGCTGTGTTGCCTTTTTAAATTTCTAGCTGGGTTTCACGACTTCCCATCCTCATCACTGGGGATGTGGGCAAACAAAATAATTGTGAGGACTCTTCATGCTGCTGGCTTGTGGATGGGGATGGGGATTCTGGCTTGCAGCAGGCAGCTGTTCCAGCTGCATTGTGCTGTGTTCTTCACTGCTCTAGGTCTCTTGTTGTCAGCAGCAATGACTGTGGTCCAAGCAGGAACTGCAAACACAGAGCAGTTTTGCTGAAGAGTTGGCCCTTAGACTCATTCTGGTACAGTCATCTGTGTTTTGTGCCTCCAGGGAAAATAAATTTTAAAGGTATAGGTGTTTCAGGGTGTTTGTTTTTTACAAACTAAAAAAAAAAAAGAGAGAGGAAGGGGAAAAAGAAGCAAGAAAACCCATGATACAGGTGCTTTGAGCATTGCTCAAAAGCTCTGATTTTGGGATGTTTATTTGCGTTACTATTACTACCAACACAACTGGTGCCAGTGAACTCCAGCTTGTGTGCAGTGACTGACATATCTGAAGGTAAACAGGCAAGTTTTCCCCTCATCCCTCCCCCCAAGAAGCTAATGCTGCTGGAAAGAAAAGCTGAAGTGGCTGACACCACGGGGACAGGTGGCACGCCTGGGTGTGTAACATCACACCGCTCAGGAGCAGAGGGCAGAGGTGGCCCTGCTGGGAAGACGACCCGAACGGTGTGAGCCCAGCTCTGCCTGGCTGGCCGCAGGACCATGATCCGCCTGGCCGAGAATACCAGTGCTCAAACTGCTTGGCTTTTAACTCAGCCTGCCCTGCTCTCAGAACTGCTCATTAAAGTTTATTTCTTGCAAAGGGAGTTATGATTATGGTTGGTGTAGGAGCAGGAGGGGTGATGCTGGGGGAGATGAAATGACACGTGCATTGATAGCTCTGGCAGTCACTAAGGTAACACCTCAGCCAGCAAGATCCAAGTGATTTCTGCCTCTGCACATTTACCCCACTGCTGCCTCCTCCCCTCCCCTGGGCAGGTGAGCTGGAATCTCCAGCCTGCCAGTCCTCATTGAGCAACCAGTCTGGCTAAAATGACTGTAGGGTGGTTTTTCGTGTTCCCAAAGGCACCACGCAGCAATTCTTCCAGTCTTTCACTGGAGGCACAGCCCAAATCTGACCTGGGACAGGCAGGGATCTCTTGTTGGCAGCAGCAGCCAATGGCAGTGGTTTTGCCCTAAGCCTAAGAAAGGCTGTTCTGAGAAGGAAAGCCTGGTGATGTCCCTGGGCACCTCTGACAGATAGCTGAGACCAGAGAAGAACCAGTCCTACAAGCAGTGACATAATCTATGGGAATAATTCAAATAAGCAGTTTTTATAACTGCTCAGTTTTTTGGAACTTTCCAAGCTTTACTCTTCACCATATTTACCAAATCATACGGCAGTAACGAAATACCACTAAATAATAACAGGATTTTCATTATGGTACTTCTTTGCTTCCAGAGAGCTGCTGGCTATTTCAGCAGTGGCTGCTGAAATGATGCTCCAATAAATTACTCTAGCTGGTCATTTGCAGAGCAGTTTTGTGTTGAATTTACAGGGGGAAATTTATTACATTGTTTGTTTGTTTGTTTGTTTATTTATTATGGAATTGACTTGGGTTTGTATTTGAATTTTGTGCTGTGGCAGAAGGGAAAGCTGATTATGATGGTGGAACTGAGAAGTTGCCATGAAAGTTAGTGTCTATTTGGGTTGGGGTGGTGGAGATTACACACATCCAAAAATACACAGGCAAGGTAGTGGAGCACAATTCTAGCTAGGATGACAAAGGCACTGTGCTATCCTAGCTGAGGAGATTAAATGTCTAGCTGTAAAGCCTTTTAACTTTGCTTACAGCTTAATGTGTAATTATTTACTTTATGCATAGCAAAACAAATACCAGGGACATTTTACCCTTCATAAAAAGCTATCCAATGGCCTAGTGATAGGAATACTTCCCAGAGAAATTGGGGTTTAGATCCCTGCTTCAAATCAGGAAGACTGTGAGACTTGAATCTGGGGCACCTATTACTTCTGTTCACATTGTCACAATCTACTAATGGATGTAAAGTCCATTGCTGTCTCTTTTTTTCCAGCTCTGGTACTTCATAACCAAAGCTCCTTAGCAGTGTTGAGTATCTAGTTGCCCAGACAGAGCACAGCATTTCATGCTGTTTGTTTCTAGGAGGGCAGCTTTCCAAGTCTCCCCAGGTGCTGTGAGGAGAAGTGGGGACATTATGGAATGTGCCAGCAGTGAGGGTGGAAGTAAGTTTCCATCCTCCTCATTGGAGCCTAACTATGGAAGCCACCTTTGAAGCCTTTGCTTAGGAACTATCTCAAATGAATGCCAGGATGTGTCTTCACTAACAGGAGTCATGTCCCATATGTATTCATACAGCCTTCACAGAAGCTTGGCTAGCAGGACCTTGAAGATTAAAATCTATTGCTAACGCTTGATAAAGAAGGAAAGGTGAGATCTCTGGAGGGATGCGAAGAGGAGAGCTTTGCTAGCAAAACTGTCAATTAGATCAGTACAAACACATTGACTGGAAAAGGGGAAACATA